>NC_042621.1:283233979-283320054 GCF_901001135.1 Rhinatrema bivittatum | reverse complement strand
TTCCCCCTTACAGAAGGTGTATCACCTTTTTGGTTAGGGTTAACAATTGACTCAATGTCATCAAAATAGACTAACTCATTTCAGGTTTTACCTCTTTTGCATCTATGGAATATTGTACTTGAAATTCTGCATGTCTTAAAAAAAATGGATCTTTTAGAGCATCTCTGCAATGGGTATAAGTCAGGAGCAGCGGCATACCTAAAGTATTTGTCATTCAAGGTGTGGATACTTCCTTTCGCACCCCCTCCCAATATATAATTTTAAAATTTCCTAAACCGATAAACTATTTCAAAACAGCAGCACATCAAATAGTACCCAGTAATTAAAACTAATAAGGATTTAAAAATCTCCCACTCTCCATATCTATCGTCCTAAAATTCTTGTAGACTGGGAGCACCCACATACAGAAACAAACATATGCACACAATATGCTCTCCCTCTCTCTCACACACAAATATACACACGCTTGGTGCACCCACATACAGAAACAACATATGCACACAATATGCTCTCCCTCTCTCTCACACACACAATATACACACGCTTGGTGCACCCACATACAGAAACAAACATATGCACACAATATGCTCTCCCTCTCTCTCACACACAAATATACACACGCTTGGTGCACCCACATACAGAAACAAACATATGCACACAATATGCTCTCCCTCTCTCTCACACCAAATATACACACGCTTGGTGCACCCACATACAGAAACAAAATATGCACACAATATGCTCTCCCTCTCTCTCACACACAAATATACACACGCTTGGTGCACCCACATACAGAAACAAACATATGTACACAATATGCTCTCCCTCTCTCTCACACACAAATATACACACGCTTGGTGCACCCACATACAGAAACAAACATATGTACACATATGCTCTCCCTCTCTCTCACACACAAATATACACACGCTTGGTGCACCCACATACAGAAATAAACATATGCACACAATATGCTCTCCCTCTCTCTCACACACAAATATAACACACGCTTGGTGCACCCACATACAGAAACAAACATATGCACACAATATGCTCTCCCTCTCTCTCACACACGCTTGGTGAGAGACAGAGGGTGAGACACACACACTTTCTCTGTATCTCTCTCTCTCTCTCTCTCATATATCACACACTCTTCCTCTGTGTTCCTCTCAGACACACTCACTCACACACACACACACACAGAGACATATTCCTCATCTTTCTCACACACACACATGCTTCCTCAGTCTCTCTTTCTCATACGCTAACACACACACACACATGCTTCCTCTGTCTCTCTCACTCTCTCTCTCTCACACACACATGCAGACTAAAACTGAACTGAAAACCACAATAAGCCAGATTCTGTATGCAGTGCAACAATGTAAAAGCAGAAAATCAATATTCCTCAGAATACTATCAAGAAATATCAATCAATCAGAATAGTAATACCATACTAAAAATATACATTTAAATACTGCTGATGGATAGAATAATATTCAATAATTAGAAGCCCCTGTACAAATTTTTTAAAATCTCCTAAACATCGATAAAATATTTCAACACAGCAGACATCAAATAACAACCAGTAATTAAAAGTAATAAGGATTTTTAAAAAACCCCACTCTCCATACCTGTCACCCCGAGATTGTCGTGGACTGGAGGTATACATGCACACACACACAGACACAAACAAAATATGTTCCCTTTGTCTCTCACACACACATACATGCTTGGTGAGAGACAGAGGGAGTTTGAGTGTGTGTGTGTGTGAGACAAACACACACGTTTCCTCCATCTCTCTCTTTCTCTCTCGCATGCAGACACATATAACACTTCCTCTGGATCTCTCACAAACTGTTCCTCACCCCAGCCCCACCCCCGGACACATTCAGGCACCCTCTCATACACACACACAGGCACCCTTCAAACATACATACCCCAGGCACCCTCTCATATATATATTATATATACACACACACACACACACACTCTTATGTACACTCACCCTCTCATATAGATACAGGCACCATCTCATACATACACACACACATACCTTTATAAACACACACTGGCACTTACTCTCACAGGGCCAGTCACTTACTCTCTCACACACATTTTGAGCTCTTCTTTGGCCACTGGCTGTACAGCAGGGCCTCTTCTGCCGCTGGCTCCGGGAAATGCCAGTGAGACCGCAGGGCCTTTTCTTCTGCCTCCGGCTCTGGGGAAACACCAGCAGTGCCATAGGGCCTCTTCTTCATCTGCCACTGACCTGTTCTTCCGCAGGACCTCACTTTTGCTGGCGAGAGGTGGGAACCCCGCCAGCACATTACTGCTCTGTGCCGCTGCTGGACCTTCCTGTTGTCAGCTGGGGCAGACCGCTCCCTCACCCCATCCCCATTAGTATGTCACTGGTCAGGAGTGACTTAGCCTGTTCTGATAGAGCTGGTTGCTTACACAAAGATGGTGGCTCTCCACCCTCTCCTGGAGGCACACCTAACTGGTCAGGTTTTCGGGCTAGCCACAGTCGGATATCCTGAATGCCTGATTAGGTGTTGGATTCAGGTCAACTCTGGTCCTCAAGAGCCACAAACGGGCTGGTAGTCAGGATATCCAAAATGAACCTGCATGAGATATATTTGCACTTAATGGAGGCAGTGAGTGTAAATGTCTCATGCATAGGCATTATAGTTATCCTGAAAACCAGCCTGTTTGCGGCTCTTGAGGACTGGAGTTGGCCACCCCTGCCGTCATGGATCCTTACGGATTTTGTTAGCACATTATTAAAATTTCATGCTGGCTTTTGCAATCTGTTTTCCAGTTCAGTCTGTCATACCTTATGAAAAAAAATTAGGCAAACGGCCATGAGCAAATCACTGAAAGAAAAATGATGAATTTACACAAACTAGTTTGCAGCGTAAAATGTCTTTTCATTCAAGCAACATTGATATCACACCATGTCAGTGAAATGAGATTCCATCATATGCTAATTAATTTGCTGAAGTTGCAGCAATAAAGTGTATGCAGGAAAAAAAAAAATTTAATTGTGAAGATAGAAATACAGTGCTTAGGCCAGTTAAATTTCAGGCTAAATTTTTAAGCACATATTTTTAGATTTTAAAAATACATTATTGTTACTGAATATAGTGAGAGTTTGCACTGAAACCTTTAAAAAAAAAAAAAAAAGATAGCATTCAACTTTGGAAGGGAGATAATGTTTCCTTGGCCATGCCTGCATCATTAACTGAATGAAAGTGGATCATCTGTCATGCTGAGGCCCTCTGCAAGAAGTCACTGTTGGTCTTTCATCTTTCGCTTCTAATCTGCAGCTATTGATGCATGGAAGTTTGGGATTAAAATAATTGGGTTATGTCTTCAGCATGCATTATCAGTCTGCTCCAAATTTGGATCTATTAAAGTGCTCTGAATTGCTTTATAGAACATTAATCCACGTGTGCGATAGCCTTACAAGCTAACTGTAAAATTCACCCGATCTTTCATGAAGCAGCTGAAGGATAGAAGTATCATAAAATGTTAACCCCGTTGGAAGTTACCAGGTTCTATTCCCTATGGCTGTGCTTCCCAGTCCAGTCCTGAAGGCTATTCCTAAGCAGACTGGTTTTCTGCATAGCCATGATGCATATGCTTGATAAGCATACACTGGCTCTCCAAATTATGCAATTATATCTCATGCAGATTAATAACATAATAAATTCCATGCTGGGTCAGACCAAGGTCCATCAAGCCCAACATCCTTTCTTCGATAGTGGCCAATCTGGGTCACAAGTAGCCAGCAGATCCTAAAAAGTAGACCTATTTTTGTTTCGCAGTCCCAAGGATAGCAATAACTGTTGCGATGTTGCCCGCAGCCGGAGCTATGGGCAGCCTCTCACCTCTCCTGTGTCTTCTTTGTGGCCCGGAGGCCACCGCCAGTGTACCCTGCGGACCGCCGACGTGGTCTTCAGCATGGCGCCAGTCTTAGCGGCAGGGAGCCGCAGCCTGCCTTCATCTTCGCCGTGGCAGAGAGCCACGGACTTCAACCTCCTGCAGCAGCTCGGGCCGCCGGTGTCACCGTTTCCCTGCAGGCCAGCTCCTCAGCAGCAGGACGCTGCCATTGCCCCGTCTCCTCGTGTGGGAGGAAGCTGCCTCCCACGTTGGGGCCTGTCCTGCGCCCGTTCCTCCTCCATTCAGCGGCAAGGTCGCCGCTGTCCAAGGTCCTGCCCACTCCTTCCTGCTTCATCCTTTAGGCGCAGGGCCGCGCCTCCTCTGTATATTTAAAGGGCTAGCATGGGATAGGTCTTCCTGTGATGTCATCTGGGAGTTGCCGCATCAGCTCTACAAATGGGCTCAGTCTTCATTCCAGCCTTGCCTTCACAAGTAGCTAGTCCTTCCTAGGACTTCTCTGCTTCCTGTTCCTACTTGGCATTTCCTTTCTTCGTGGGATCCCTCGTCATTATGTTCTGGTCTCATCACTGTAAGTCCGTCTTCTTGTCCCATTGTCCGCCAGATGTTCCTGATGTCTCTCCTGTTCCAGATGTGTCCTGATGTTCCTGTCATCGTCCATGCTTGCCAGATGTTCCTGTTGTCCAGACGTCTGCCATAGCTCTGCGCTGTCCCGTCCCTGCGTGGTCCGTGTCCAGCCCGTCTGGGTTGGGTAGGGCACACAGTGATCCAGTGGTCCGCGACCATCCCCACTGAGGTGTGTAGGGCGCTTGGTGGGATGACTTCATCAGCCATGGACGAGTCTCCTCTATGATTCTTCGTCAGTTTCCTTCCATGGTCCAGAGTCCGCTGATGGCCTTGCTTCGCTCTTCCTCGCTGCCCTTCAGTGAGTATCCTGGAAGTCCGAAGAGGATGTCCAGAGCCTTCACCGTGGAGGCCTGATGTTTTAGCCTGTCCTGATATCCTCGTTGCCTGTTATCCTCGGACGTCCTGATGTGTTCTCCGAGCGGGCCAACCTCAGTCCAACTTCGGTAGACCAGATGCGTCTTCCACGCCGGGTTGGAAGTTTCACCGTCCTTCAAATGACCTGTCAGATGCGTCGATCACACCGGGATTCCTGAAGCTCAGTCCAAGGTGACGCCACTTTGAGCCTTGCCCGGATTCCTCCGCTCTGAGTTTTCACTTGCCTTTGTCAATGCCTGAGTCTTCATCTCCTTCAGTACCTCTGTTTCCAGTGTCCATGCTTGCCAGATGTCGTCGTCCATCTCTGCCTCCTGTCTGGCCTGCCACCTCTGCCATTACACAGCGGCAGGACCGAAAGGGCTTGGAGTGGTCGGAGGACTACTCAGAGACCAACCTTGCGTGGTTGGCCTCCCTGAGGCTGTGCAGGTCGGCAGGGGCCTGGGCTTCCGGTTTCCGCCCAGATGAGGTTCCATCTTACCTTCCTTGGCACTTCCTCAGAGTTTCTGTCCCAGTTCGCCGAGGCCCAAGGGCACACTCTACTCGTCCCAGCGTAACAGGTTCCCAAGGCTTCCCAGTGCAACAGATTGTCAAGGCCTAAGGGTACATCTCATCTCCCGAAAGCGGGATCTCTCCCCAGCACTCCCACAACAGTTTGCCAAGGCCTGTGTGCACAACAATGAATTTATCTAGTCTGCCTGATTAATATTTTATGGCCGTTTCCTCCAGGAACTTGTCCAAACCTCTTTTAAACCAAGCTGTGCTAGTTGCCTTTACCACATCCTCTGGAAACGGAATCCACAGCTTGACTGCACACTGAGGGGCAGATTTTATAAATCTGCGCACACACGTACTTTTGTTTGCGTACCAGGCCGAACAAGAGTACGCGGTATATTTCAATTTCGTGTAGCCATATCCATTAAAATCCGTGATCGGCGAGCGCAAGGCTGCCCAAAATCGGCAGCCTGCACGCGCCGAGCCGCACGGCTGCCCAAAATCGGCAGCCTGCACGCGCCGAGCCGCACAGCCTGCCTCCGTTCCCTCCCCTCCCCTTCCCCTACCTAACCCCCCCCCCCCCCCGGCCCTATCTAAACCTCCCCCCTACATCTATCCCGAAAGTAACGCCTGCTGATGAGTAAAGATGGCCGGCGCCATCTTTAAAGATGGCGCCGGCCATCCAGTGCTCCTACCATGTGACAGGGGCCGGCCAATGGCACGGATACCCTGTCACATGGTAAGGGCAAAGGGGCATCGGCGCCATTTTTTTTTAGAACAGCTGATGCCTGGGAACGGGAAATCTCTTCCCGAGGCCCCCCTGGATCTCTCCTCTCCCCGAGGCCCCCCTGGATCTCTCCCCGAGGCCCCCGAGGCCCCCCTGGACCACCAGGTAATTTTAAAAGGTTTTGGGGGGGTCGGGAGGGGGGGGGTCGATTTAAAGGGTCGGGTGGGTTTTGTTTTTTTTTAGCGGCGCGGGCCTCCCTAAAAAAAAAAGGGTCGGGAGGGTGGGGGAGGCTAAGGGGGGTCGATTTAAAGGGTTGGGTGGGTTTTTTTTTTTTATCGGGCCATCGGCGCCATTTTAATTAGTGGCAGCCAAAATGGCACCGATGGCCCGAGAGCGGGAGATCACGCCGGGACCCCCCCCCCCACTGGACCACCAGGTAACTTAACATTTTGGGGGGGGGGTTCGGGAGGGTGGGGGAGGGTAAGGAATTGGTTTTAAAGGGTCGGGTGGGTTTAGGGGTTGTTTGGTGTGCCGGTTTTCCCGCCCTCCCCCAAATAATTCCCGTGCCCTATTTAACGATACAATACAAATGCTCCTGACGATAAATCGGGGGCATTTGTATTGTATCGTGCACTCTAACGATTTAGGACAATTTTAAAATTATCTGACGATATTTTAATCGTTCAAAAATGATTCACATCCCTATACAGCACTGATAATACTCTCCTATTTTTATAGGAATGACTGACCTAGGGAGGCAAATACACACACAAATTACATCAGTTTGGAAAGGGAACTTTCATGCAGAGTTACACCTGCTAAAACATCCACACCAATTTTCCTCAAACATTTATTTGCATGCTTTTGAAAATCAAAAAGTATTTGCATAAGTACAAACTGCTCCGCAGCTTCGCCCCCAGGAATGCCTCACCACAATTCAAGTAAACTTAATACATATAAATGACATACTGGTAAGCCTGGTCCCACCGGGTGTGCAAATCGTACAATTGCACAGGGCGGCACACCCAGTGGGGCAGCATCGGGAGCAAGGAGAGGCCCATGCTGCTGCCCGTGAACCCGATCCCACTGGCAGTGGAATAAAGAGGTCCGAGGTGCCACCGGCGGCAGAAACAGGGGGTCACAGCAGAGGAAACCTGTCTGGCAGCTCCTCTTTCAGTGCTGGCCCAGAGGTAATTCAACAATCAGTGCTAGCACTGCAACTTGCAGCTCCTCTTCCTGTGCGGGGCCAGCACAGGAAGAGGAGCTGCAGAATGGCTTTTCTCCACAAAGGAACAGGCTGGCAGCAGCAGAGGAGGAGGAATGTCCCATGGACCCTGACTGCCTGGTCTGCCTGTGTGTGTGTGTGTGTCTGAATGGAAGACTGCCTGGAATGGTGTGTGTGTGTGAGAATGGGAACCTGCCTGGGGTGTGTGGGTGTAAATGGGAGCTTGTTTGGGGGGGGGAGAAAGAGAGAGAAAAAATGGGGGCTGCAGGTGGATTCCAACTTGCCAGCAGCTGAAATGAAGATAAGGGCCTGGGATTGCTGGTAGATTCCAATCAAGGAAGAGCTGGAGAAGCCTGCGGGTTTGTCTGAGGGAGCATCTGTGTGTGTTAGCATGTGTGTGTGTGTGTAGTATATACATAAGAAAGGGAGGAGAAAGTTTGTACATCCCACTCCCATTACTCCATGGCAATCCTAGGGTAACTGGAAATCCAAAGTTCCCAGGTATGGAGAGCATGAATTTTTAAAATCCTTTTTAGTTTTATTTTTCAGGTGTTATTTGTTGTGATTGCTGTTTTGAAATATTTTATTGGTGTTTGGGTTATTTAAAAACTTGTGTATGAGTTTTTATTTGTAAGATTTTTTATTCATCATCTTTTAAATAATATTATTAGTAAGATTTTAGTATTATGATTATGTATTTATTTTATTTCTTGATTTTATTGTTTGATGTTTGAGGAATGGTGATGCTTTTCTTCATTTTGGCACTGTATAGAGAGTCTGGCATCTTGCAGTTTACACTTTAGTTTTTGTCTGCTCATTTGTATTTCTATTTTATGGTTGCTCTATTCTGCATTTGGTGAGGGTCTGTTTATGTTCTGCATGTGTGACTGAGGTGAGGCATTCTCCTAATAGGAAGTGTATATTTGGGCTTTCAGAGGCTCAAGCCCACACCCAACACATATCATAATAGGCCTAATACCATATGGGCTCCAAATGTCTTTTATGCAGGGATTTCTGGTTGGCTTCAAGCAGTGCATGTAAATAATGTAAGTGATTATTTTTACCTCAGAATACTGTACTTTGATATTTTTCATGTAAATATAAACGGACCCAAAAAACAAAGCGGTAGCTGATCCAGTAGGCTGTGTAGCAGTGAAGACAATAGGAATCGGATGATGAAAACAAGCCCTTTATTAAAAAATGCCCGACTCTGGCCGAGTTTCACTCTTTTGCACAGAGCTGCCTCAGGGGCAATTGATTGTACCACTTAGTTTGGTTAGCATTGATGATGTCGCAATAATGTTCAGTATAGTTGAGTTCGTATCAAATCAGAAGAACTTTTTCTTAGCCACACAGCATTGCCATGTGGTAGCAACAGTGAAGGCAATAATATCAGATAAATTGCAGATCCAAGCAAACAGCAAGTAATGTTGCTACCACATGGCAATGCTGTGTGGCTAAGAAAAACTTCTTCTGATTTGATACGAACTCAACTATACTGAACATTATTGCGACATCATCAATGCTAACCAAACTAAGTCCTGGTACAATCAATTGCCCCTGAGGCAGCTCTGTGCAATAGAGCGAAACTCGGCCAGAGTCGGGCATTTTTTAATAAAGGGCTTGTTTTCATCATCCGATTCCTATTGTCTTCAATGTAAAATATAAATGCATAACTCTTAACTGTGTTTGTGGAATGGGCTGAGGGGGCGTTTTGCAAGGCTATAAGGTTCACCTAGGGCACCTAATTACCCATGCACCAGCCATGGGTTCGGGGGGGGGGGGGGGGGGGGATGTGTCAGTTTTTAAAGTTGTGTCACTGAAGGGAGCTGGGCATTTTTTTGGTGGTCCCGGACAGAAAATGAATAAACGGTGAGGGCGGAGGCAGCACAGTAATTGTTCGCCACAGGACAGCAAAAACTAGCACTGGCCCTGCAGACTGGTGCAAGTCTACCCACGCAAATCCCGGGCAGTTTTATAAAAAAAAACAACTTTCACCTTCAGATATGCCTTTGAAATTGCACCCACAATGACCGTTCCAAGTGTTAGGCAGCTCTAGTAACAGGCCAGTTTCCTACGGCATCCCGTAGAACTGCCTATTGCTGTGCACCATTTAACAGTAAAAGGTACTGCATGGACTGTATGCAATTAGAGATGGTCAGATGTGGGTCCAGAAGCCCAACTTCCTCATTAGGCCATTTTGTGTTCATTTTGGATCAAGTGATTTAGGTGCAATAAGTTATCTGAGATATTTAATGAGCAAATTACAAAAAGGAGTTGGACCCACGAGGAAAAGAGGATTGTGCAATGCATCTTCAGTTTAGCACGTACGCAATAATTTTTGTAGTGTCTACAGGCTACGTAGAGCTCAGGTGAGTAGAGCACAAACATCCTATACTTTTTGAATTAGCTTGCATGCAAATAGCTTGTGCGAGCTGTGGCTGCTACATTTTAGTAGGTGCGCAGAAAAAATGTAGTGCCTTGACTGTTAAATGACTTTTTAGCATGCCCATAGGTTAGCAAACGCATGCTGACAGGTATTTCTTTTTTTTAGCATGCGTTTTAGAGCGCAGGTCCCTATGTTTTCCAAATGAATGAAAGTGCTTTCCAGAACCTCCTGCTGGCATCCTGCTAACACATGTCAAGCATACACAGAGCATCAACAGCAGTCCTGGGGGAGGATATTTTGAAACTGCTGCATGACCAGAGCACAGATTTTTCTTAAAAAAAAATGTGCAAATTTAAAACTATACAAATATTAGAGCAAAAAGGAGAGGTGACCTAAAACTAGAGGGAAAAGAAGAAACTCAGACAAGAACTAGACAAACTGATAATTTTAGGGGAATTTATCTAGTATTGCTGTTTTGGAATAATGATCAATATACTCATTAGGTTTTGCAAGTGCTATTGATTAATATTCCTTGTCTAATTCCTTGAGAAATTATGATATCCTTCTCTCTAATGAAGACAAGGCTGAGTTACTTAGGTGTTCATTAGTGAAACTTATTTGCATGTAATTAACTAAATAGAGCTCTTTATTTACAGGAAGCAAAAAGTCATCCTGTTCCATTTCTCTAAATTTCTTCTTTCCCACAAGTTCACTTTTTTCTGCTTTAGTAAACATGGCTTTGCTATTTAGGGACTATTATGACTATGAATATGTATAAGTCCATACTGGTCAATTTTTAAAGGAATCATGCATGGAAATGTTAACATGCTATCGTAGCCTTTTTTCAAAAGCCGTCTGCATTAAGTGCACTCTCTTACCGTGGCTAAAGACTATTGACAGTTCAATGGACTACAGTGGTGCAATTTTCGAAAGCCCACCACTTACACGGGTAAAGTGTAATTTACACGTGTGAAACCCAGTTTTAAGCATGGGCAAGCTTTTGGAAATCAGGCCCCATAAAAGTCAGCTCTGGAAGCTCCTAACTAAAGTGACTCGCATAATTAATGAGAGAGAGATTTGCTCTGAGCACATTATTGCAGTATATTCCGCTTTATTTAGACTGCATACAGAGAAACCGAAGTGAACGGCTCAGTAGTAAGTAATCAGACTACCTGTTATATCTGGAAATCTTTTCCATGACTAACTTACTATACTAGAACATGAATACCATTTCAATAATGCCTTTGTCTCTGTACAGATGTTTTCAGAAATTGCTTTTCTGTCATCGACAAAACATGCACTGTGGAAGCCTGCACACTGAGCATGGTGCACAGTGATCAGTGGAAGAAGGGCAAGTACCCTATTTTTGAAACACTGCTTGGAGTTAATGATGCTCAGGCAATAGAAAATTAGCAGCCTGAGAAGCCAAATTGTTAGAGGAGTATTAAGAATGCAACACCGTCTGACTGATCACGTTTTTCTGTATTGCGGCAAATCTCGGCAAGAACTCTTGTTGGCAGCGATGATTCTTTTTTTCTTTTTTCATTTTGATGTGACCCCCTTCCCCCCTTTACTATTGCTGAACCCTAACAATAAGGTTCTTCCTAATTAAATTCCCAGGGGCTCAAAGCTCTAATGCTCACTGAGTTAATTTAAAACAACTCCTCTGTCAATTAATTTCAAATTGGAGGGCCACAGACTCCTCCCATGCCCTCCCCTAAAAGCCATCAAAATACTTTATCATACAACACTAAATTGTGACAGAGTTGTAACTAGTGTGTAAAGGGGTAGATAGGAGAACCCATCAGAACACCTTAAAGGACAAGCTACAGCTGTCTAGCCCAGTCCATCTTGTCAGACACCCAGGGCATTTCCCCGAGGAGATGAATACAGCTGAAGCCCAGGGAGGAAGGCCCTACACAAGAGGAGGCCCTACACCAAGAGGAGGCAGACAATATGCTAAGATTGTCTATGTTTGACTGCTGTAACTTTGATTTAAAAGCTGCTGAGGTAAGCAGGTCTTTTTCTGCTTTGTTTTGCTGTGCAATTAAAAAAAAAAAAAATTTTGTGAAGGAAAGGCCAGTGCAGACGCCTTCTGTTCTCCGGCATTCTCCGTACCAAGGGCTGCTCACACAGTTAGGGATGTGAATCGTTTTTCAACGATTAAAATTATCGTCCGATAATGTTTATATCGTCTTAAATCGTTATGGAACACGATACAATAGAAATTCTAACGATTTATCGTTAAAAACGATAAATCGTGTTAGTGCGCACTAACTCCCCGTTAGTGCGCACTAACTCGATTTAGTGCGCACTAACTGAAAATGATACAAATAAACACTTTCCAGGTCACTGAAGGTCAGTTAGGAATGAATATGTGTTCCTATTGGCTGGCTGCCCTCTTATCTATTGATATTACCAAGGTTACCACTGAGGTGATGGTTGGGGGATGGGAAATGGAACTGGAAACTAACGAACACCAACAGAAATGAAACAAAGTGTTCACACTTCCCAGGTCAGTAAAGGTCACTTAGGAATGAATATGTATGTATGTATTCCTATTGGCTGGCTGTGCTCTTATCTATTGATGTTACCAATATGGTTGGGGGGATGTGAAATGGAAACAGTTGGAAGCTTGACAAAAAAGTAATGTAATGATCAGCACTCACGTGACTAGAACTTGTTTGTTTATTATTTTTGTTAGCAGGCACCTGAAATGCTAGTGCATGTTGAATTTGCCAATCACTGTGCATTTTAGAAAGGTGGTCCTGGCTGGAACTGTACACAGTTCAAATATATGTAATTGATTGTTGGTAAGTGTATTTTTTAAGTAGCCACACTGGCACCAGTATGTTTACTTTTCCTCCTACTTAACTCACTAGCTCAGCTTTGTAAGAAGGGCTTCTCTGCTTGTGTGTTGTTTGTTTGGTGTGAGGAGAGCAGAAACATCAGATCTTTATTCAATCTACTACAGTCATCTCTTACAGTGCCCTATCCCTATTAATACCAGGAGTGTTGTGATCTTCCTGCACACAGTGCCCTAACCCTGATACCAGTCTGAGACAGCTCCCTCCCTGCATTACTAGTGAGAGGCTGGCTTCACAGACAGGGGGGAGCTGCCTGACCCTCACTCCTGACTTCCCCCATGTCCCAGCTAGTGAATGGTGTGTGGGTGAGGGGGGGGAGGATGGTGAAGTCTGAGACAGCTCCCTCCCTGCATTACTAGTGAGAGGCTGGCTTCACAGACAGGGGGGAGCTGCCTGACCCTCACTCCTGACTTCCCCCATGTCCCAGCTAGTGAATGGTGTGTGGGTGAGGGGGGGGGGGGAGGATGGTGAAGTCTGAGACAGCTCCCTCCCTGCATTACTAGTGAGAGGCTGGCTTCGCAGACAGGGGGGAGCTGCCTGACCCTCACTCCTGACTTCCCCCATGTCCCAGCTAGTGAATGGTGTGTGGGTGAGGGGGGGGGGAGGATGGTGAAGTCTGAGACAGCTCCCTCCCTGCATTACTAGTGAGAGGCTGGCTTCACAGACAGGGGGGAGCTGCCTGACCCTCACTCCTGACTTCCCCATGTCCCAGCTAGAGAATGGTGTGTGGGTGAGGGGGGGGAGGATGGTGAAGTCTGAGACAGCTCCCTCCCTGCATTACTAGTGAGAGGCTGGCTTCACAGACAGGGGGGAGCTGCCTGACCCTCACTCCTGACTTCCCCCATGTCCCAGCTAGTGAATGGTGTGTGGGTGAGGGGGGGGGGGGATGGTGAAGTCTGAGACAGCTCCCTCCCTGCATTACTAGTGAGAGGCTGGCTTCACAGACAGGGGGGAGCTGCCTGACCCTCACTCCTGACTTCCCCCATGTCCCAGCTAGTGAATGGTGTGTGGGTGAGGGGGGGGGGGGAGGATGGTGAAGTCTGAGACAGCTCCCTCCCTGCATTACTAGTGAGAGGCTGGCTTCACAGACAGGGGGGAGCTGCCTGACCCTCACTCCTGACTTCCCCCATGTCCCAGCTAGTGAATGGTGTGTGGGTGAGGGGGGGGGGGGAGGATGGTGAAGTCTGAGACAGCTCCCTCCCTGCATTACTAGTGAGAGGCTGGCTTCACAGACAGGGGGGAGCTGCCTGACCCTCACTCCTGACTTCCCCCATGTCCCAGCTAGTGAATGGTGTGTGTGGTGAAGGGGGGGGGGGGGAGGATGGTGAAGTCTGAGACAGCTCCCTCCCTGCATTACTAGTGAGAGGCTGGCTTCGCAGACAGGGGGGAGCTGCCTGACCCTCACTCCTGACTTCCCCCATGTCCCAGCTAGTGAATGGTGTGTGGGTGAGGGGGGGGGGAGGATGGTGAAGTCTGAGACAGCTCCCTCCCTGCATTACTAGTGAGAGGCTGGCTTCGCAGACAGGGGGGAGCTGCCTGACCCTCACTCCTGACTTCCCCCATGTCCCAGCTAGTGAATGGTGTGTGGGTGAGGGGGGGGGGGAGGATGGTGAAGTCTGAGACAGCTCCCTCCCTGCATTACTAGTGAGAGGCTGGCTTCACAGACAGGGGGGAGCTGCCTGACCCTCACTCCTGACTTCCCCCATGTCCCAGCTAGTGAATGGTGTGTGGGTGAGGGGGGGGGGAGGATGGTGAAGTCTGAGACAGCTCCCTCCCTGCATTACTAGTGAGAGGCTGGCTTCGCAGACAGGGGGGAGCTGCCTGACCCTCACTCCTGACTTCCCCCATGTCCCAGCTAGTGAATGGTGTGTGGGTGAGGGGGGGGGGGGGAGGATGGTGAAGTCTGAGACAGCTCCCTCCCTGCATTACTAGTGAGAGGCTGGCTTCACAGACAGGGGGGAGCTGCCTGACCCTCACTCCTGACTTCCCCCATGTCCCAGCTAGTGACTGGTGTGTGGGTGAGGGGGGGGAGGATGGTGAAGTCTGAGACAGCTCCCTCCCTGCATTACTAGTGAGAGGCTGGCTTCACAGACAGGGGAGCTGCCTGTCCCTCACTCCTGACTTCCCCCATGTCCCAGCTAGTGAATGGTGTGTGGGTGAGGGGGGGGTGGATGGTGAAGTCTGAGACAGCTCCCTCCCTGCATTACTAGTGAGAGGCTGGCTTCACACAGGGGGGAGCTGCCTGACCCTCACTCCTCCGGGGTATTGTGATCTTCCTGCACACAGTGCCCTATCCCTGATACCAGGGGTGTTGTGATCTTCCTGCATGCAGTGCCCTATCCCTATTAATACCAGGAGTGTTGTGATCTTCCTGCATGCAGTGCCCTATCCCTATTAATACCAGGAGTGTTGTGATCTTCCTGCATGCAGTGCCCTATCCCTATTAATACCAGGAGTGTTGTGATCTTCCTGCATGCAGTGCCCTATCCCTGATATCGGGATGTGTGCAAGAAGATCACAACACCCCCGGTATCAGGAATAGGGCACTGTGTGCAGGAAGATCACAACACCCCCAGTATCAGGAATAGGGCACTGTGTGCAGGAAGATCACAACACCCCTGGTATTAATAGGGATAGGGCACTGTGTGCAGGAAGATCACAATACCCCTGGTATCAGGGTTAGGGCACAAGTTCTAGTCATTGACTGATCACATTACTTGTTTTGTCAAGCTACCACTGTTTCCATTTCCCATCCCCATATACTGTCAGTAGGAAACTTGGTAACATGAATAAATAAGAGGGCAGCCAATAGGAATACATATTCATTCCTAAACTGACCTTAACTGACCTGAAAAGTGTCAAATTGTATCATTTTCAGTTAGTGCGCACTAACTCCCAGTTAGTGCGCACTAACTCCCGTTAGCGCACTAACTCGAGTTAGCGCGCACTAATCGGAAAAAAAACGATTTTTAACGATTTTTTAACTAAAAAATCGTGCCTAAGACGATTTTCTTGCCCTGCCACACGATTTCTATCGTTAAGACGATATGGAAAACGATTCACATCCCTACACACAGTATCATACATGGTGATGGAGAAAATCTAAGAGCCAGCACAATTCAGAGATCCATGCTAAAAAGAAATATAATTTTATGGGGTCTGACTGCAGTGGCAGGACTGAATAATTCAGTGGTCCAAAGGGGCTAGCCCACCCGGAAAGTGAGGGACATAGAGTGAGGCAGTGCCAGACAAGCTAGGTTTTTATTTTCCCTTTTTCTCAGTGGACAAAAAAACAGAAGGATTTTTTTTTGTTGTTGTGTTCTTGAGGTTCTCTGAGAGCCAAAAACCATGGCTACATTAGAGCATGTACTAAACCAGCATGGAACATTTATTCCAGGCCCTCGTGGAGGGGCCAGTAGCTACAAACTGTTGTACAGGCCCAGTGTGCACAGCAGCAAGATCTACAAGAACAACTTAACAAACAACAGACTTCCTTGATACAGATTGCCCATGCCCTGCAAACTATTACAGGCTAGCGCACCTCTCTTACTCCCATGATACTTAAGGAATCATGGGAGTAAGTAAGAACTTTGAATGAACTACACAGCCATCAGAATGGTCAGAGTCCACTTGGACCACCTATCTGGGCAATTTCCTGACAGGCAGCAGCCAGACTACCTTCCCGACTGCTAATCCAGATGGAGGGACCATCTATGCAGAAGAAAAGTAGACATACTTGAACGTGATGGTTGTACTCTAGAAGTGTATCAACATCGATTCCAGTGGGGACCTTCCAATACAGATGAAGTCCACAGAATCTCATCTGTTAATTGAAGGATGTAGGATGGAGGTGGCTAGTGGTATTGGCTACAACTAGAACAGAAAACTGGCACAGAGATAGCCAACTTAATTATCCTGGAGCAGTGTTTAGATGGATTGCAACTCTCTATGAGATAGTGGGTATGCCAGCATTCTTAGCTTACCCTTGAAACCATCTTAGTAGTTATTGATGAATTCTACCAAGCTCAGTCAATGTCAGAAAACACCAGGGTCCACATTTGGGAGCAAAGCATCCATTGCAAGCACCACAGAAGGACCAGATATTGAAGTTAGGCCCACCACCATGTTTCAGTTTAAAGAAAGGGGCCAATTCGCCAAGGAATTTTCCCAGACCAGGGAAGAAGCTATAGATGTCAACTTAATGACAAATTCTATCTGCATCTTTGTGGATTCTCCTCACCTTAGAATTAGTACCTTTGTAGTTCCAGTTGATCTGAATGGGGTCTCTATGCAGGATCTAGTAGATTCCACAAGTGAAAAATCCTTAATTTCGAGGAAGCTAGTTAAGTGAATTCAAATTGACTATGAACCTCACGTGTCTTCAGCTTGAATTCATGGATACCAAAGGCAATGCCCTTACCACCTGCTGGGCAAGCTATACAGTCATCCTGGGACATGATTTTCCAGATTTCTTCAGTTCGATGTTCACTAAAGAAGACCCTAGAGAGAGACTGTCGCAAATTGACAAGTCCTTCCTCCCAAAAATGTCATACATGGCCTTGTTAGGCAATGCTTCCTACACCCCCAAATCTCTTTTCATACAGTAAAAGTTCCTGGGTTTGTAGGCCAGGCCCTGTGCCCAGCTATGAAGATCAAGCTATGCCCTCCTAACCATTATGGTGATATGTCGTGCCAGTCTCCCAATTCCCCTCGACCCTCTCCCCCCCCCCCCCAATTGACTCATATTTCCCTTCCTGGAGTGAGGGACCCATTTTCCCATTTCTGGTAGCTCCAGTGCTGCTTTGACAGAGGCAGCTATATCTATCTATCTATCTATCTCTATACACACATATACACACAAACACACCCTATATATACAGTAGATAGATATAGTTATATGCACACACACAAATACACATGAACATTTATATATCTGCCTGTGTATGTGTGGGGCTGTTGGCAATGCCTCCTACTCGCCAAGAAAAGCCCTGCTTGTGAATACTGCCATCTTTTCTTTTCTAGAAAGAAAAGCTTGATTTATAGAAATGCATCATCCTGACCTAGTGATCAGAAATAATCAAAGAAAGAAAGGAGATTATTAGACTCATGCCCTCCTTAAAAGGCAAGGGTGCATGGGTGACAGCTGCCCGCCTTTACATTTTGATACTTCTAAAACACATACGCCTCAAGTCGGACTTATTTGGCTTGTGGAATGCTGCATGCTTCTGAGCAATGAACGGGGCACACCGATCCGTGTCACATGTCAAACGTCGACACATTCACTTCAGCATCTGCATTTGTACCCAGGTTCCTCCCTGAAAACATTTTTGGGTTATTTTGTGAGTGTGCACCCCTAGCCTTGTGTTCTTGTGCCAACCTGCAAGATAAAAACCACAAGATTGTCAGTTGTAAGGATTCATTTTATTCCTTGCCCTTGAATGAATGCCAGATTGCAGATCTATGCATATGTGAGCAGATAATGAAGGGTGGATTATTCAGTCGTGTATGCTGAAGCACAGTAATTCATCATAGCAAATCCAGGCATATTGATCAAGAGGTTTCTCATAGAAATTTTGATTCTGCTCAGCTGTATTTAGTTCTCATTTGTTGTGCTCTGTTTGATTGTTTGTTTACTTCTAACGGCACATTGTGTGCATTGGTTTAAAATAGTCAAATTGAATTGATTTGGATTGTATCCTAACAGTTGTTCTTGTGTTAAGTAGCTGAAACTGGAAATAAGGAAAAGGGGAGAAGAAAAGCTGGTAGGGCTCTGGAGATGGTGAAATCTGATTTTATGTCATACAAGAGCTTGGAATTGAGTTAGCTGTACAGCAACTGATTGCTACTGCTTCAACAAAGCTTTAGAAATAAAGCTGAGATAGCAGAGCACGGCATGGGCTAGCTTATTGTAAACAGACAATTTTCTCCCCCTGCAAATCTCTCTCTCTACTACTTGATTCATGGGCCCCTTTTCTGTCTGCCCATATCCTTTTAACATCAAATGAAAGCTCTCCCTTCTTATTTCAGGGCCCTGCATACACTTCCTACATTTCTGCTGCTGTCATGGAAGGGTGGGTAGACCCCCTAAAGACAACATTTCCCAAAAACCCCATAATGGGGTTTCATCCTAAACTATTGTCACATCTATTAGTGGCAGGACCAAACATTGTGCCTGTTGGTAGTTGTGGCAGGGTTTGTGGCACTGCTGCCTTTCTACCTGTGAAACAGTATCCCATTATGATGTCCCTTTCCGAGGACTGTCCCTTTGTTGTGGTGGATAATGACCACAACACAATGACCTAATGACCCTTAGTGTGACATCATCTGCATTTTATGCTCTTACTAGTATGTCCCATGGCAGTAAGGTTCAGAGAAAGGTTCCATAGAAGATTAAGCTATGAAGTCTTTTTAAAAATTAGTCTTCTATGACAAAGGATCAGCTAATATGTGTGGGTCGCCTTGTCAGTTATGCTCCAAGCCTCAGATACTAACACTGGGTATTTGATGATGGGAGAGAGCAAGCCAGAGAAGCTTATTCATTTGCTGGGTCTAAACTATGGAATTGTATGCCCAAAGACTATACTGTTATAGATTAACGGTTTTAGTGGACCCTTGGGCCGGCCTGCAGGAGACTGGGGAGAGGTGGACTATAGTCTGAGTACAAGCAGGCTGGGAGCTGGATATCAGGCAGGATGCGAACGATGATCTTCACCCTGGAAGCCGGTGCTCCCCCGGGAGGAGCCTGTAGGAGCCCAGCCGCTGGGACTTAGGTGATCGGTGGTGAGACTTCACCCTGGAAGCCGGAGCTCCCCCGGAGGAGCACATAAGAGCCCCGCTGCTGGGACTTAGGCGAGTACTGTAGCTGGATCAGGAACAAGCAGGCTTGGGAACTGGAACCAGGCAGGGAACTGGAGCAAGATTCGAGTACTGGAACCAGGCAGGAACTGAAGCAAGACACGGGTACTGGAACCAGGCAGGAACGTAAGCAAAGACTGAAGCAGGAACCAGGCTGGAACATAAGCAAAGACTGAAGCAGGAACCAGGCCGAACGGAGCAACTACCGGCAAGTAATAACACACTCCGGGCACGGAGCAACTGGGAACTGCAAGGTAACCCCGTTGCAAGGCAAAGACTGTGGGTCCGCGGCCAGCTTACATAGGCCACGGCGTCTGATGTCAGGAAGCGGGCGGAGCTTTGAATGGCAGGGAACAGGCCTACAAAAGCGTCCTTCTTGCGCGCATGCCTAGGGACAGGGCATCACTGAAGATCTCCCACTGGCGTCGCCCCCGCGGGGACACCGCCACACAGGCCGCAAACTCCGCCAGTTGAACCGGGAACGGGACCAGGAACATGGAGGTAAGGGCCTGGTTGCGGCACACGCGACCGGGACCGTAACATATACGCCTTACTAATATTTGCCTTTCCATACATTTATAAAATCTTGACTTTTGTTGTACTGCCTTTACTTGACATTCTCAGCCTTTCCATAAAATAATTTTCATTGATTTAGAAATATATTAGTTCTCTTCTGATGATCTACTGATTTATTGGAAGAGATGATCAATGTTTATTTATAGGTACATTGATCTGCATGCTTATAAATTGTTTGATTTCTATGAAGAAATTTTCATTGATGTATGAATGTAATGGTTTTCTTGTCGGGGATCTGCTGGAGTGCTAGGAGAGAAGGTCAATGTTTAGTTAGGCCTCTGAGTAATTTGATCTATGTCTTTTTCCTGTATATTATGTAGGACTTACCACTAAATTTATTGTTCTTATGATAAATAGTCCTGTGGTTTCGGCTGTGGATAATGATTTTAAATTGCTATATAATGTAATGTAGTATTACTACAATTAAATTGTAATTATGATTATATGCTCTATTTCATGTTATTGATGTGGATTGTATATGTAGTATTGTTGTGGTATCATTAATTATTTATTTTTGTTCATTTGATAATTTTTTTAACTGTTCTGTGTTTTGTTTGTCATCAAGAGTCGATGTCCTGGAACTGGTAGGATAACCAGTTATAATAATAATAATATAATATTATTATTATAACAGAAGATCAGGCAGAGGAAGGCTGTGGCCTGAACCTCTATGGTGAGACTGCACCTTGAATACTGTGTACAATTCTGGTCGCCGCATCTCAAAAAAGATATAATTGCGATGGAGAAGGTACAGAGAAGGGCTACCAAAATGATAAGGGGAATGGAACAACTCCCCTATGAGGAAAGACTAAAGAGGTTAGGACTTTTCAGCTTGGAGAAGAGACGACTGAGGGGGGATATGATAAAGGTGTTTAAAATCATGAGAGGTCTAGAACGGGTAGATGTGAATCGGTTATTTACTCTTTCGGATAGTAGAAAGACTAGGGGCCACTCCATGAAGTTAGCATGGGGCACATTTAAAACTAATCGGAGAAAGTTCTTTTTTACTTAACGCACAATTAGACTCTGGAATTTGTTGCCGGAGGATGTGGTTAGTGCAGTTAATATAGCTGTGTTTAAAAAGGGATTGGATAAGTTCTTGGAGGAGAAGTCCATTACCTGCTATTAAGTTCACTTAGAGAATAGCCACTGCCATTAGCAATGGTTACATGGAATAGACTTAGTTTTTGGGTACTTGCCAGGTTCTTGTGGCCTGGATTGGCCACTGTTGGAAACAGGATGCTGGGCTTGATGGACCCTTGGTCTGACCCAGTATGGCATTTTCTTATGTTCTTATGTTCTTATGAATGTGGAAGAAGGCTGCAATGTGGAATTCCCATCCAGATGAGATTAGGACAGAGCCTTGTGTCAAGTCCTTTAAGAGGGTTTTTAAAAACGATCATATTTAAGCTTTCATACAAAATTTTAGCTTATTTATTTTATTTTTGTATCAGATTGCTGTTTTTATATGAATGTTATTTTATATGTTTGTGTTGATGCTTTTTGATCATGTATATGTTACTGTAAGCCGCTACGAAATTTATGATGTTGCGGCATACAAATTTTAATAAACCGTAAACCATAAACCAATAAGGAAGTGGCCCCGTTTATTGTGTTTCCTTATACCTCTGTACCTGGCTACTAACTCCCAAAATCATATGGACCTGATTTTGCAATGGTGTCTACATATTAAACTTGAACCTGCAAGCTTCTGTCAAGCACAAAAACCCTGTGACACTGGAGGATTGGCAACAAGGGCAGGGCTGTGATACCTGGAGGTCCCAGCCAAAAATCTGCACACAGGCAATAGAAGCATGGAGGTAGTTGGACACCTGTGCTGGGAACAGGGGTGTCCTTCAGCAGCTGGGCCTGTGTCTGAATAGTCCTCTTTAGCACATACTGTGCTCACCATAAATGGGCAAGTTGTCTAGGAAAGGTTCCCCCCAAAATAGGATGTTCTATTTCATATATCTGGGAAACTGCACTGAGCAGGATCCCCATTTCTGTGGTTGAAACAAGAATAAGAGAAAATTCAGAACCTGGCATGTAAGAATGCTTATTGACAATGTAAAGAGTGATTGTCCAGAAAGACAAACTACCGTTGTGACCTGGGGGTCTTTAAAGCTTATAAAGGAAACTGCCTTCCTATTTCTTCGATATGTTGTATCACTATGTGCCATCCTAACTCCTGCAGTCTTCCAGTAAAATGTTACTAGTTCCATTGTAAGCTCGGAAATGCGCTTTTCACCAAGTCTAGACGGAGAGCATTTTTTCATTTCAGTCCATCACCCTGGCCTAATCTTCCGGAGTCCTTGCTATTCATTGACGTTGCAATATTTCAAAAGCACTTGAAAGAATTCCTTTTTAAAGAAGCTTTTGGTTGTGTTTAGTCTGTTACTCTGGGGTGGCAGGAAATACAAATGCAGAGTTTCATAAGTGTCCATTTTATATTTTATTGTATTGTTGATTAATGATTTTATGATTGCACAATTTTATGTTGTAATTTGCCTACCATATTTTTGTTCTAAGGAAATACAAATGTTTTAATAAATCAATAACAAAGTACATTACCAATATTGCTGCTCTCAGCAAATCCTGGCAGCTGGAGAAGGACAGATGCAGAGGTTTATTACTACTACTACTACTACTACTACCAATTTTCGTTTAAAAAGCCTTATTAGACAAATGCAGCGCAGTATAGTCATATACACATGGCTTCATAGGCCTTTCAATCTAGTCAAGGCAAACACATAACATGAGTCAATTAGAAGTGAGTTTACTGTAGAGAAGTGGATAGTCATTAAAAGCAGCTTCAAAAAGGTAAGCTTATGACAAACATTGTCAGAATCTGGTTCAGAAAGAGGCTTAAATCCCAGAGTCCTGCAAGACAGGAACTAAATCAGGAACAGCTGAAAGCTGGCCAACACTCCAGAAAATGTTTGCACATATTTTTCCTCTTCAGATCCTCTCTGAAGACATCCAGTTCCTGATTGGCGGTGGTAACAGTCTAGTCAGTCCTAAGTGTAATGTTAACTCTATAGTCACTAAATAAAAATAGTTCGCTGCAGAAACTATTACTTCACTATCACTTCAGGATCTCTGATTAGAAGCAGAACATGTTAATTAATACATCTCGGAGAGAAAGCATTTAAAATAGGGGAGCCCTACATCCACTTTTGGGGTTAATGTGCAAAGTAACAGAATGCATGCGCTACCAAGGCACATTTTTAGTGTATAGGTGAAAAAACGTAGTGTATCATGTGTTATGTGACATATGCATGCTAAACTTTATGGCAAGCATAAACAAAGAAACAAAAAGTTTATGTTGTAATGCACAGTTCCTTATTGCAGCAAGATTATATGCAATAGTGACAAAGAGAAAGAAATATACAAGAGACTATAAAAGTTAAGCACTTTGAAATCACTTCAGCGTACTGAAGTAGAAATAGGAGCAACAATTTTTATATCTGTATGTAAAATCATAATCCAAACTTGGGAATTAAAGAAAACAGTCATGGCTTTTTTCTATTTGCTTAGCAGAATCAGGCTGAAAGAGCAGTCAGTGAGTCAACAGAGCACGGATTTCAAATTGCTAGTAAAAAAAAAGCAGCTTCCTAATCCTTTCCTTTGAACAAATGGAGCTTTTTCTAGCCTTCCTTACATTCCTGTTAATAGGCGAGATCTAAAGCTGAAGCACTCAGGCTTCACTCCTGGTGCTTTGCTGCATTGGGTGCTTCTGTTGCTTCCACTGGCGTACTTAGAAGTGTATGGGGACCTATGTAGGGGTGAACTATTTCCTACGAAATATGTCCTACCAGAAGTCGTCTTGTACACTCAGGGGTTACGTGAAGAAGAAGAAGAAGTTGCCATACTGGGTCAGACCGAAGGTCCATCAAGCCCAGCATCCTGTTTCCAACAGTGGCCAATCCAGGCTACAATCAACCGGCAAGTACCCAAACAGTAACTAGATCCCATGCTACTAATGCCAGTAGGAGCAGTGGCTATTCCCTAAGTCAACATGAATAATAGCAGTTTATGGACTTCTCCAGGAACTTATCCAAACCTTTTTCAAACACAACTACACTAACATAGAAACTACATGCTAGCAGAACATCTCCCATTATTCTGAAAGATAATTTGGAAATGTATGATGAGTCACTTGTAGTAAAAGGGCCACTGAAATGCACTTGTTTGGTTGACTTTTTTTTTTTTACAGAAAAGAGAGGATACAATTGATTACTTGTTAGTGTGAACAATGAATTTCCATTCAAATGTAGAACAGCTGGCCATTGTAGGTGGAACATAGGCCCAATATTCAGATATCCAGTCATGCTGCTGCATATAACCGGATCAGTTCTAGTGAGCCAGATAAGTTACATCTGTATAACTTCAACCTACTATTGAGCAGGTCTAATATCACAGTGGTAATGCATGAGGGGGGCGTGTCCCATGCAAATAAGGCATTTTTCGTGCAGTGGGGAAACATCACATCACACAATGTTTTCACGATGCCATTTCCGCAAATGGCAAACACATCATGCACCGCGGTGCTGCAAGCAATATGAGAGAGAGAGAGAGAGAGAGAGAGAGAGAGAGAGAGAGAGAGAGAGAGAGAGAGAGAGAGAGAGAGAGAGAGAGAGAGAGAGAGAGAGAGAGAGAGAGAGAGAGAGAGAGAGCGTGCCTTGCTATTATGTCTACTCCCTAGACAACTATTTGTATCCCTATGAGAGGCCCACCTAGTAACTCGAGGTGGGGATTAGGTATGAGTGTAGGGGGTTGGGGGCCGCTTTCACATTCAACATGAGACGTACGAACAGAACAGTGGTCTCCTGTGAAGATTTGATGGGCTTCGGAGTAAGGAAACTCACTCCAAGAGGAGATTTGGGCAATGTTCTCTCAATCTAGCTTGATGGACACTCTACCTGGGCAACAACAAGCTAGGTGGAGTGAACATTGTCCAAATCTCCTCTTGGAGTGAGTTTCCTTACTCCGAAGCCCATCAAATCTTCACAGGAAACCACAGTTCTGTTCGTACGTCTCATGTTGAATGTGAAAGCGGCCCCCAACCCCCTACACTGACCTGTAGCGCACAAGGTAACGCAAATGAAAGTGTTGTAGCTAGGAGCCGCGCTAACACTGCGGCTGTTTCGCGGCACATGATAACTTTACATATGCTCCGCCCCCTGAATATATAATTATGAATTTGCATTTGCAAATCGCGTTAACGGCTGTTAGCGCGATTTGCGAATTTATCTCCCGCGATAACACCTTGGAAAATGACCCCCTTATTCAGTTAACTTAACCAGATAAGGCTGATTATAGGCACTTCTCTGGTTAAGATAACCGGATAAATTTCCCCGCCTTGATCCACGCATTGCCTGCCCCAAGATATCCATCTATCTACCTAGCTAGATATATACTTATCCAGCTTAGTGGTGGCAGCTGAGCAGAACTGGATATTCATCAGCTGCCACTTAACTGGATAAGTCCCTATGTATCAGGCTAAATAGTGCTAATATTGGCATCATTTTTATGATGGAGATTCATTAAAAAGGGGCCTAAACGAAGATCCACTCTAGTGACTAATGAGGCAGTCATAATGCTTAAGAGTCACTATTGAGTCTATGAGATACCTTTCCAGGGGCTCCAAGCAATCTTCACTGTGTGCTCTCAGCCAAAGGGGAGCAGAGAGGAGTTAGGTACCTAAGCGAAAAATAATCTTCAGTCACCTGAACGGAAGCAGACCACTGGCAATTCTGATGGATTAATGTTACAAATATGAATGTACCCAACGGAAAGTACTACACCATTTTGTCATTGCACTTTGACAAAACACATAATGGAGGCTTTTACCGTAAGTCTGATTGATAAACCACTCATCCTAATATATTCCATTTGCAGGGCAGGAATTCAGACAGTATTTATGTTTGAAACTTCTGTTGCAGTGGCAAGATAATGTATTTTTTATGAGAGACTGTCTGCTCATCTTGCATCAAGCATATTAAACAGCATGTTTGATGTATATGTTTGAGAAACATTTCATTTGCTGAAGGAGAACAAATTCCTTAGACCTTTCACTAGCTCCGTCCATATGAATTTCTGGAAATATTTTCTTCTGGCAGCTTGCAATAAAAAAAAAACCAAACAAAAAATAACTCACCAACATCCCTATAGACGGAGGAGTATTCTAGTGCTCATTAATACCCAATAATAACAAAAATAACAGGCAGCTTGCTTGCATCGCAAGTACTCATCTTGAAACCGATCTAGTTGTTATATTTTCAGTCTTCATGGTATCTGGTGTGAAATAATGTATTAAGGAAAGATCAGCATTAGTGGCTAACTGCTCCCATTAATTGCTATAAAATTTTAATATGAAACAGAACAAGGGACAAAGTCTGGATGAAATTGCTTGTCTGGGATGGTAAGCATCAAAGCTGTACTACCAAGTAAAGATCAACGGGGGCCCAATTTTAACGATTGGCCAAAAGTCCCATGGTACTATTTTGTGCATCTTGTAGCCTGTGGAAATATTTTTCCTGTCAGTTTCTTGCTTGGAGGCAGATTTATGCCTTTCAGCAAAACACGCACGCTTTTAAAATGCAGAATTACAGCATTTTTTGCACCATTTCACAATTTCCATTGGAACAATTACAGTAGAACTAGGAATCACAAAATGAAAATCCAGGGGGGAGACTCAGAACCAACATAAGGAAGAGGGCGGTGGATGCCTGGAATGCCCTTCGAGACGAGGTGGCGAGAATGAAAAAGTAAACAAATTCAAAAGGGCATGGGATAAACACTGTGGATCCCTAAAGGCTTGAGGGTGATAATGAAGAAAAGGGTACATGGGGTAACTTGCATGGGGTGGCAGTTTGTACCCTTAGCTAGAAGGCATGGGGGATTATTTCCCTTAACCAATTAGCCTTGATGATATTGGCACAACTCCAATATTGTTCTCCGCTTTGATGGCAGTGTGGTGAAAAAAGGGTATTGATCCTGAAAACAGCCAACGCTGGACCCCCATTTTTATGGTCTGAGGCATTCATACGCTGACATTGAGGATAAAGCTTCCTCAGCCAAGTCCAAAAGCAAAGAACATTCAAGCAGCTTTGTCTGAATTATCAGGAAGGCTGCTTACCATGCAAAAATGAGTTATGGGTTTGACAGTTGCTTGGTTTTTGCTTTTCAGTATTACTATCCTTAACATAAGGCATGGGGGTAACCTGCACAGAGTGGCAGTAGTTGCTGCCATGGAAGCTTGCTGGGCAGATTGGATGGACCATTTGGTCTTTTTTTGCTAACACTACTATATTACTATGTTACTATGTATATCAAGTTTAAGGAGGATAAATGTGGTGTATGGTCATTAAAGGAAGTATCTGGAGTATAAATTTGCAGACTCCAAGATCTGAGTAACTTATATTTCATTTTGTACTATTGAAAGCATAGAGGAATCAACAATGAAATTTACAGTCTTTATATAGGTGTTCATTAGGAAAGCATCCATGAAGGAAGATTAATCCACATGTGGTATTTAGAACATTTAAAACTGTACTTAGAATAAAAGTGTGTATCATCCAGATAGCAACACAATTAATAATTGTTCATTTAGGAAAATCTTAGAAAACATGCAAATATTTATACTACTTTTGGAAAAACACTAAATTTAGAAATAAGAAGAAAAAATGAAAGCTGATTTATAAATGTTGAATCTCTGATAGTGCTGATGAAAATGTCTTACAAATTCCAAATTAACAAAATAACATGCTAGCAAGCTACAGACATGTAACATTTCCCCATGGATTCAAAATGGAAGAAAACCTTTATTAAAGAACCATAATGAGAAATGGAAAAGAACAATTTAGTGGACAAATTTGATTTCCAAAACCCTAAGTTGACGCCATTAAAAAAATAATAAATTGTAAAAGCCTCACAATAATCACATATTAAAAAAGAATAAGGTTTGCACTACATATGTATAGAATGCACTTCAATTCACTTCTGGTTGAAAATGTTCTTTGTTTATTAATGAAACATTATTTTTAACTATCTAAACCACAACTTCTGAAATAATTGCCCCCCAAAACATGTTCTAGACTGGATACTTCCGTTCTGATTCTCTCCCATTCTTTGTCTGTAGGAAAAGACCTTGATGAATCAGGTCTACAGGGAGAGTTTATCATAATTTTTCTCCATTGCTCATAACAGTTTTCTCTGCTTATCAATTAGCTATTACACATGGGTGACATCATCCAATAGGGCTGGCATGGACCCATATTTCACGGTTCAGTAAATCTTTCCTGAGCATGCATAGGAGTTTCTTTGTACCCATTCTGCCTTGTGAGCACCTTGGTCTTTCTTTATTCAATCTACCGCACCGACTGTCCCATTCTATCTCTCAAATTGTATCTGTTGAGGCCTAGTGCCTCCTTCTTTTTTTATGCCTGGTTGCTAACTTTTTCATTGCTGCTTTGACAAACCCTCTAACAGAAATTCTATGTTCTAGCTAAATAACAAAAAAGATGACAAAGTTGGAGAAGCCTGAGGCCAAGAAGCCTGCAGTAAATGGGTGCCATATGTTCATCACGGATACTCACTCCACCTGCTATCAATGCTTGGGCCCAGACCACAAGTCATCAGTTTTTTATAGCTGTGTCCTCCAGAGCACAGCAGTATCATGCCTGAAAGATGGAAGCCCTGATGGGTAAGAGCCCTAAGCCTCAGAGAGAAGCTGAACAGTAAAAGTGCTCTAAATCATGAAGCAGTATCTTTGGGCTTCTGACACAAGGCGTCAAGGCAGGACATTGCCCCACAAACATGAAAAGGATGCCCCCTTGATACATCCCAGATCAAGAGTTGAACAAAAGCTTTCAGCACTGGTAGAGGCATTTAGCTAAATAGCAAGGGTGTCCCTGTTAAAGGCCATCCCCATCAGAGTTGAAAAGAAAGGCAGCACCATTGGCGCAGATCAAGGTGGGAATTGGTCCCTCCTTGATGCAGAAAATTGATATAGTCTCATTGGTGCAGGTGCAATCTTAATTTCTATTCTAACCAAACTTGGGTTCGAACAGGGCACTGACCATGTCATTGGCTTGGAGCATGCACTCCAAGGTGTCATCTAGGTACTGGGCATGGGAGTGGCATCATTTGTGGCACCAGAGAAGACTGCTTCATGTTAGTTCAAGAGTCCCACTGTGGATGTCATAATTCAGAAGGAACTCCCAGCTCCATTGATGCAGAGTAGCACTCATCTTTGAGAATTGTTGACACAGCCAGCACAGATCACCTTAGAGCTAGGCAGTAATGCAATTGCGGTGCCAAGCTGTTTTGCAGCTTTATCATCACATCTAAGAAAGAACAAGCCCATATGGGTTTCTGAGGAAGATGTATCTACTCCAGCTCTGACTTGGAGGTTTCGCCCAACAAATGGGAGCCCAATTATTAGAGCTAGTGAAGAATTTCATTGCCTCCTTAATTCCTGAGAACATGGTTGGGGAACAAGTACTTCAATCTCTACTATCCAAAATGGAGGACATTTTTCCACATAGTGGGGCTGCTCCAAATCTCACACCAGATACTGCTGGATTCTCCCCTTCCAGGGGAGTGCCTTCATGGATCAGAGGATGAAGAAGTGGGAGATATTCAGTTTGAATTCCCTCAAGATGTTTCCCCTCTGGGCCGGCAGAGGTCTCCACATCAGTTGCCTTCTTCATCATCAGGATTGTGACAGCATTCCTCCATGGTCAGGAGATGAGGAATACTTTACAGAGATTCCATCTGATCCACTTCTGGAATTTCTGCAATATACTTCCTATTGGAGAATCTCTGCTTCTCTAGATTCTTATTTTATTATGTATGTTTTATTGTAATCCAAAAACAATATTTTAGAATTGCAAAATATGTATACTAAATAAGTAAAATAATAAATAAATTCTTGGATCCTAAACATCAATGTTAGTAAGGAAAAGGACACAAGAAAAGACATTGTTGGGCTTCTTCAGTTTCTGCAACCTCCAGTATATTCTGCAGCTATCTTGTTCCAAAAGCTTCTCCAGGAGCTCCAGACAAAGATGAGGCAGATTCTTACATAGTGCCTTCCTGTAGTTTGAAAACTTGATTTAAAACACAGAGTGCAAGCCATCCTTGGTTTCGGAGTAGTCCATTTCCTGCACCACTTAGTGGTGGTTGAGTCAGCATTAAAGCGTGCTAAGCATACTCATGACCATTCCAACAAAGCCCGTTGGGATAAGCACCAAAATTATTGGACTCATTTGGCAAATGCTGAGTGCCTGAATTGTAGCTCACCATTTGTTTATGGTGCAACAGTATCTAAATGAATGTGTCCCGAAGTTAAAGCTCTTGACAGAGTCATCACACCCCGAGCAGAGCTAAAAGGATCAACAAACCTTCCTCCTCTTTTCCCTGGAGGAGGCCATTTCCAGCTCGTTGCTTGCTGGCACTACCAGATGACATCATCAGTTGCTGTTTTAGTATAAAAAGAAGTTGAGAGGCAGGCCTTCCTACCTGCAGGCCTTCACTGAAGAACCTGCCAATGGGCCTACATCTTTGAGCACTCCTTTGAGCGACCTACTAGCAGTTCAACCTTGTTTATTTTTGTTTGCCTTGTGGGTATTTTTCTTCTTGCATTTGTATATTGGCTTGTGGAAGAATTTCACTGCTTTCCTTTGAATTAGTAGTTATCTTGCTCAGATTTCTGTTATTACTACAAAAAGCCATTATAATTTTTCTCTGTCCAAAGCATTTTTGTTATCATAAACCAGTCTAGAGACAAGTTTCTTCTCTAGCTCAACAGCTTCCTGCTACAGGTATTAGGTTGGAACCATTAGCGCCTGTTAGAACTTGATTATTTAATGTATGTTCCTTAGTTTCTAAATATATATTAAACCATGATGTGATTCGAGGTTATTTATTTATTTTATTTTGAACTTTTTTATACCGACATTCATGTGGCAAGAGACATATCATATCGGTTTACAGTAGAACACAATTATTGCAACAAGCATTACATAGAACCGGGGTTACATAGAACTGGGAAAACCAATGGGTAGAACTGGGAAAAACAGTGGATAGAACTGGGAAAGCAGTGGAACATAATTATTGCAACAAGCATTACATAGAACCGGGGTTACATAGAACAGGGAAAACAATGGATGAAAATAGGTGGAAGAATTGGTAGGTTATGATCTGAAATTTTTATGTATTACTGAAACATAGACTTACCCAATAAATTTAGCTTTTTTATCAGAAAAACAAAAGTGAATAGGAAAGATGGAGGAGTACCTATTATATTTAATGAAGATTAAAAAATCAGGGAGATAGTTAAGAATACTCATCTATATTGAAGTACCTCTTGTTAAAACCAACTTTGCTACCCCATCTTTGTTTTTTAATTGTATATAAACTAACAGATAGATATGTACCTTCCTTTAATGAAATTATTGAACTTATCTCAGAGTGTGTGGGCTATCTATGATCTTTTAATTATAGTTGGAGATTTTAATGTTCATGCTGATAACCCAGTTTGTGGAGTTCATATAAACATCTTGGAAGTGTTAATAGATTTAGACGGTAACTTTTAAACTGATGCATGGACACACATGTGCAGTTTGTGCACACGTTCATTAGCCCACGCCAAGGGAAGCTGGCATATTATAGCATACACATGCATATGTGCAAATATTATAAAATGGATTGACTACATGTACATGAGCATGCAATTTTAAGTCGATGTGCACCTGTGCACGCAAATGCCATTTCTAACACATAAGGGGGAGTATTAAAAAAAAATATGCGTGCTGATGCCATTGCCAGTTTCTCAGCTCATTCCCAATTTGCCCAGGTAAGAGATATGACTTCCAAACATCCCTAGTTTAATACCCTTTCTTCCCCCTGTTAGATCTGGCTCTTAAAACCCCACTTATCTGTGTCAATTGTTTTGTTTCATAAGTTACGCTCCATCCATAACAGAAGAAAAGGGGCCGATGCAATTATATACGCTGAAAGCGGGCACTGACTTTTCAGCGTCCTCTTTTTTAATGCATGTATGGTGCCTGCAAGGGGGGCGCCATGCAATATGGAAATTAGGGGGTCGAGCTAGGAAGGAGGCATTAGGGTCGCTTGTAAGCTCTACAGTATTCCAATCTGTTACCTCTTCCTACAAGAGAAGCTTGCCCAGACATGAATGTTGCACCTAGCTATTGGTCAGGGAAAAAAAGAAAGAATCAGACAAAAGGGAGGGTTGCCAACCAGCTCCAGATATTCAGGACAGAATGATCCAGTCCTGGTTTTACCCCATTGCGTGCAGGGACTTGTAGTCTTGCTTTTCTAAGGTCTTGCAATAAGGAAGTCAGATCTACAAATCCCTGCATGCAGTGGCGTAAAACCAGGACTGGATCAATCTGGCCTGAAAATCTGGAGCCAGTTGGCAATCCTAGACAAAGATAAAGATTGCTTGTTCTCGTGACCTGGTCATACTACTCTAACCTTGCAAAGATCCTTTTGTCCATCAATTGACTAAAGAATTAGACATGAAAGGGTCAATATTCAAAAAAGCTGAGCTTCTAAATTTAGGGCAAACTTAGGTTCCTAAGTTTTTATCTAAAAATTCACATAAATTTAGAACGTAAAAGTTAAAGCCTGGCATGTGCAAACCTGGGAGACATGCACGTTGCTGGGATGAGGGCGTCCCGAGTGCATTTTAGAAACGGCCCGGTCACGCGTGTATCTCCCAGTATGTGTAGAGATGCCAGCCCATTAAAAAGGGGCAGGCCAGGGACATGGTCTGGGTGTGCTGGGGGTTCGGGGCAGGGGGTAGGGCAGTCTGTGGGTGGGGCGAGGGTGGAGGCCAGAGACCTCCGACACAGCGGCCATTGTTGCTGTGTCGAAGGATCGTGTGCCGGCAGGCCGGAGGCAGATGCAAAAGGTAAGATAACAATTTTGGGAGTGTTAGAGTAGGGCTAGGGGGGAAGGTTAGGGGCAGAGGTGGGAAGGTCAGGTTAGGGGGAAGGGAAGTTCCCTTCCAGGCCACTCCGATTCTGGAGAGGCTTGGTAGGGAACGGGGAAGGCAGCACAGTTCGGCGTGCGCAAGGTGCACAATTGTGCACCCCCTTGCGCACGTCAACCCCTGATTTTATAACTTGCGCGCTCCTGCGCGCGCAAGTTATAAAATCAAGCGTACATGTGTGCATGCCACGTGCGCTCCTTTTAAAATCTACCCCATAATGTTCCTCAAAAACAGAAACATATAGACACGCATGGTTGAGGGCCATGGTGGCCCCCATTGTGGTCCCATGTATTTGTGAAAAATTAATCTTTAAACAAAAAATAATTTTGAGTTAAGACAATTGATGCCAGCTGTTCAAGAAAGTGGGTAGGGACTCTGGATAGTGCATACTAACCTGGCAGAGTTAGTGTGCGTTATCTGGAGTTAGCGCACACTAACTCAAAAATGAATTTTTTACGAAATTTCGGAAAAAATCAATCGTTTCTCCAGAACCATTCTGAATTAGGCAATTTCGTTGACATTGCCTAATTTGGGAAAAACGATTGCACATCCCTAGTATTTGATCCTAAGATATGGGAATGATAGTAGCCAAATAAACTATTCAATTTGTTAGTGGACTGTGGCTCAAATTGTTATGTGCTGACTGGCCTGCAGATTACAGATGCTATCAAGGTTCATCAAGTGAGTGTCATGGCTTACTACTGACTGGACAACATGTCCTGATTGTGACAATAACTTCAGGCAAGTAGTGGTTTACCCAGTAGTCTACTCTCTATTTGGTGGGGCCAGGTTTGTCTTTAATTCTGTAAATGCTTTTTCTGTACAATCCTCAGCTTGGGAGTCTCCATGCATAATGGATAATGCATGCCTTCTTCTCTATGGAAAAAGCAAGTTTATTCATTTGAACACAAGGTTTTCTGCAGCCAATGGGATGAATTAGCCATTCTTGATACTCACCCATCTCTCTGAAGAGTCAACTGCCTCACTGACGCTAAGCTCTGGAAGACAGTGAGAGGCTCATGAGGCAGCAGGTGCATGCGGGAACTCCCACATATACTCAGTAAAGATTTACCAAACTTTGGCCTAGAGTCATCATTTTGCTATAAATTTCTCAAGAATAGCACCCGTGAAAAAAAAAATGGGCATGGTTATTTTCCAGATACTGCACTAAGTTAGTGCAATATGTGTTAAATTTAATGCAGCTGTGATATTTTCACATCAGACAGGCTTTTACAACTTTTTGGGCTGAGAAAGACAGAGAGAATGAGAGAGAGAGACTCTTTATAAGACTGTTATATAAGTAAACTTCTTATACCACTGTAAGAGGGGCAACTAGTAAATTAGGGTGAGGTTTTGGTGGTGGCCTAGGTTTTGGAGATTTGCACCATCAAGCTAGGTCGAGAGTACAATGAACAAATCTCATCTTTGTGTACCTTTCATCACTCCAAATCACATAAAATCTTTACTGATGACTACTGTGCTGTTTGTACCTCAGACTGTGCATGTAAAACTGCCCCCCAAAATCTAGGCCACCACCAAACCTCACCCTGAGTTCAGAATGGACCCTCTTACAGTGGTTTAAAAGATTGCCTAATATGTTTGCCTCCCCAGAGTCTGACTCTCTCTCTCTCAGAAAATACAGAGGAACTATAAATGGAGATCTGGGATGAATATAATCATTAATAAGGGGCAATCATATATGTGATGAATAATCATTAAGTATAAAGACTCCTATTGTGTTTCTCATCACTGTATTATAATCATAGCCCCATAATATCAATTATTTTTATGACTTTTTTTTACATACAATAGTTTTTTTTAATCAAAATGCATTCCTCACAATACCAATAAGTGAAGACTCATACAGTTCTTACAATTTTCTCAAAAATAGGTAGTGATAAAATACTTTTTTCATTCCAGTCACATCAAGCCAGCAAGAAAAATTGAAAATAGGCCACATCAATTGCCATATCAATTGAAATATCCACTACAATTACTTTCCGCTAAAAAATTTGGAGTGGTCCTCACCTCTATGATGTGGAGAAATATGGTCAATAACAAGCTAAAATAAATCTTCAAAATGATGTTGAAGTGCGATACCATGAAACAATACAGGAGGCGGAGCTGATAATCTGCCAGTTGTCATGCAGCTGCAGTGTTCAATTAGACAAGATTTAGCTGGGCAAGTAGTTTTGCCTACATATATAAGATGACACGACATATTATTAAAAATATCACATAAGATGACTGATGGACCCCACCGAATGACGGTATATAAAACTTTATAAATAAAATAAAAAAATACATGAATTGATGACTTTAGTAAATGGACACATTGAGGAATGGCTGCATTCAGAATGTCCAAGGGGCTTGGATGATTGAACCAATGTTAATGTTAAATCAGTCCTGACAGATATATCTTTCAAATACTGTCCCCTTGCAGAAGCCACTCATAGTGTTTCCTTCAAGGCAAGAACAATTTTAGGATATGCCAGTGTTTATAAATGAATTTCTTAATCCTAAAGGCAAACCAGGAAAATTGAAATATGCCTGTTAAACTGTAAGAGATATTTCCAAAATCATTGTGATGTAACAGTAAATCTGAAAACAAGGCCTTTTTATAAGCTCCTCGAATGAGATTCAGAGGATATTGTTTTTCCCTAAAATTTTGTTGCATTGAAACAGCTCTCAGTTTAAACTTGGTGGTGGAGGAACACAATCTCTTAAGCCGGAAGAAGAGGTTTGCTGGGAGCTCCTGCTTCAAAAAAAAGCAGGATGACACCTGCTGTATTTCAAAAGTGTGTTCCAATCTATAGGTGTATTCCAATCCGTAGGTTTATGAGATATTGTCGCAGCAAAATCATCACTTGTACCCTAGATCAGCAGCCTAGTATATACTGGAGGTAGCCTTGGATACAGGCATTTCTCATGCCAAAAAACAGCTGTGTCGGGAATTGATGGAAAAGATGGCTTACAAAATAAGTTTATTTATTAAAAGAGCAATTACAGTATTATGAGCAAGCGATTGATGTGGCCTGACTATTTTCAAATTTGCTTGCCGGCTTGATGCGTTTCGGATGAAAAACTATTTTATAATAACCTATTTTTTTTTAAACTTTTTATTTAGAAAACCAAAATACACAAAGAAGATATAATATTAGCATTGCCAGCATAAACATGAACAAAAGTAATGCATTATGGGTACAGGCATGCATGATGGAAAATATTCAATCTAACATCAAATACCATCACAATGAAGTGCCCATCCCATATTTGAATCTCTTGTCCTTTAAGAGATGCCTGAGCAGTTCCATGTCCATCACAGTTCTGTAATGTGCATGCCCATGATTCATATTGGGATGCACTTTCCAGACGGTAGCTATTGCAAGGTGGGCTGCCTGTAGGAGCTGAGCAATCAATGGTCACTGCCATATACCTATCAGAGCCCTGCCATCTCCCAATAAACCCAGCTGTGGTGACATTTATAGGGGTTGAGCAATGAGGTCAAAGATCTCATGAGCAACATCCACGCAAAAGCTTTTTATCCCCGGACAATCTCACCACATGTGAAAATAAGTCCCCCACTGTCCACAGCCTCTCCAGCAGTTGTACTCGCTGTAGAGAACAGCTTCATAAAATAACCAGGCGTACGATACGTCCTGTGCAACAGTTTGACCATCAGCTCCAACTTTCTACTACAGATGGACGAATGGTGTGCATTAGGGATGTGAATCGTTTTTTGACGATTTAAAATATCGTCCGATATATTTTAAATCGTCAAAAAATCGTTAGGGCCACGATACAATACCAATTCCCCCGATTTATCGTTAAAAAATCGTAAATCGGGGGAAGGGGGAGGGCAGGAAAACCGGCACACTAAAACCCCCTAAAACCCACCCCGACCCTTTAAATTAAATCCCCCACCCTCCCGAACCCCCCCCCCCCAATGCTTTAAATTACCTGGGAATCCGGCGGTGGTCCAGAACGGCGGCGGTCCGGAACGGCCCCCTCAATAGAATCGTGTTGTCTTCAGCCGGCGCCATTTTTCAAAATGGCCGCCGCAAAATAGCGGCGGCCATAGACAAAAACGATTCGACGGAGGAGGTCGTTCCGGACCCCCGCTGGACTTTTGGCAAGTCTTGTGGGGGTCAGGAGGCCCCCCCAAGCTGGCCAAAAGTTTCCTGGGAGTCCAGCGGGGTTCCGGGAGCGATTTCTCGCCGCGAATCGTTTTCGTATGGAAAATGGCGCCGGCAGGAGATTGAGTGCAGGAGGTCGTTCAGCGGCGGTCCAGAACCCCCGCTGAATGACCTCCTGCAGTCGATCTCCTGCCGGCGCCATTTTCCGTACGAAAACGATTCGCGGCGAGAAATCGCTCCCGGAACCCCGCTGGACTCCCAGGAAACTTTTGGCCAGCTTGGGGGGGCCTCTTGACCCCCACAAGACTTGCCAAAAGTCCAGCGGGGGTCCGGAACGACCTGCTCTGTCGAATCGTTTTTGTCTATGGCCGCCGCCATTTTGCGGCGGCCATTTTGAAAAATGGCGCCGGCTGAAGACAACACGATTCTATTGAGGGGGCCGTTCCGGACCGCCGCCGTTCTGGACCACTGCCGGATCCCCAGGTAATTTAAAGCATTTGGGGGGGGTTCGGGAGGGTGGGGGATTTATTTTAAAGGGTCGGGGTGGGTTTTAGGGGGGTTTAGTGTGCCGGCTCACGATTTTAACGATTTTTCACGATAGTTTACACACCCAAACGGCAACAATACGATTCCCTCCCCCTCCCAGCCGAAATCGATCGTTAAGACGATCGAGGACACGATTCTCATCTCTAGTGTGCATTTTGCCAGATGCTCGTTCCCTCTTTAGGGTTAAGATGCAGGCCTAAATCCATACTCCATGAGTCAATTAACACATGAGGGGTACCTTCCTCAAACTTTGCAGTCAGGATACCCAAAAACATGAAGGAGATGTGTACTGTTTAGGATTGTAACCGCCTCTCCATATAGCTTACCCCCAATGCCTTCTTGAAAGTGCAATTTTTCCTGTGGGCTGTACCTGCAGCTCCATGCAGATTACTCCAGCATTTCATTCTCCTCATCTTGTCAGCAGGGAACATCTGAGTGTGTATCTCATGCTTTTTTGAATCCCATTACCATTTTAGTGTTAAACATCCTTCAAGAGGTCATTCCAGTCATCCCCTACCCTTTTTGTGAAAATGCATTTAAGAACATAACCCCCTTTGGAGTTTCATATCATGACCCTTAATTCTACAACTTCTTTTCTATTAAAAAAAGTTTGAGTTTTGTGTATTAATACCTTTAAGATATTTAAATGTCTGTATCATGTCCCCCTACCGCCAGTCAGTTTTCAAAATGAAACGTGAAAGCCAACGCAATTTCATCGGATTTTCAATCATTTCATTTTGAGAATGAAATGAAATGAAATAGGAAATTTTGTTGTAATTTCCTATTTTGTTTCTAACAAATGTACATCCCTGCAGTCCACCAACTTATCATGCCTACTAGTAGATCGGTATTCTGAATAGCAGGAGACATTGTGAGATATCGTTCACTGCTGGCACCAGAATTGCTGGAAAAGTTGTTCTTCCTTAAGATCAACCTCACTTTCTGTATTTCTTTGGATTTCCTTGTGAATGGGCAGGAGGGCTGCGTGCACAGATACACCGAACCAATGCACACACTTTTTGGGCTCAGTGGCTTTCTGTGTTGTTGTTGTTACTAGTAGCCATTATTTCTGCCTCTGCCTGGCCTGGTCTCCATACCTTGCCTCTTTTCTGGTTTAGTGCCTTGCTGTTCTGTTGCTGCCAGTTGCCACTCTTACTGCTACTTCTGCAAACAAATGACCTGAATGAACGAATGTGTTTCTGATTTGAATTAAACCGAACGAAACAGGGAACCTTGCTACACAATGGAAAAAAAAAACATTTTTTTCTGTGGAGACCCCTAATGGAAAGAATATGGATAAACCCCAACTTTAATGAGCATAGGGATACCAGTTTTTAACATGGACGGGCCCAGTAACCGAGTTGTTGAAGGCCATCACTGTAACAGATTCTGAGTGTATAGGGATGTGAATCGTGTGCCCGATCGTCTTAATGATTGGGTTCGGTTAGAGGGAGAAAAAAATCTGATCGGTGGTGATGTGAATCGGAATCGGTTCCGATTCACATCGTTAATTTTTTTTTAATGAGGCCCAACCCTTTAAAATTGACCCCTTACCTTCCCCCACCCTCCCGAACCCCTCGAAAACTTTTTACGAGTACCTGGTAGGGATGTGAATCGTTTTTTGACGATTTAAAAAAATCATCCGATATTTTCTAAATTGTCAAAAATCGGTACAGTGAGCGATACAATAGAAATTTTCACAATTTATCGTGAAAAATCGTTACTCCCATTAGTGTCCACTAACGGGAGTTATTTGGGGGGAGGGTGGGAAAACCGGCACACCAAAACAACCCCTAAACCCACCCCGACCCTATAAAACTAATCCCTTACCTTCCACCACCCCCTCCCAAACCCCCCCAAAACTTTATACGAGTACCTGGTGGTCCAGTGGGGGCATGGGGACCGATCTCCCGCTCTCGGGCCATCTGTGCCATTTTGGCTACCACTCAAATATGGCGCCGATGGCCCGATTAAAAAAAACCCCACCCGACCCTTTAAAGATGACCCCTTAGCTTCTCCCACCCTCCCGATTCCCCCAAAACATTTTTAAATTACCTGGTGGTCTAGTGGTGGTCCCGGGAGCGATCTCCCATTCTCAGGCCGTCGGCTGCCAATCATAAAGATGGCCGCCGATGGCCTGAGAGCGGGAGATCGGTCCCGGGACCACCACTAGACCACCAGGTACTCCGCCAGGTACTCCGCCAGGTACTCCGCCACCAGGCCGCCGCGATCTTTACGATTTGTTGTTACAAATGTTGTTACACTATTCACAGAAGCACATTTTGCTAAGGGACACAGCGCCTTGTGGAACCATCCACCTGTATCCGGCCTAATTTTTACCTTCTAATTTGGAGAAAAGGGAGGTATGATGGAGCCAATTTTCAAAGAGAGGTATAGGTTCCTAACCTTTGGAGTTAGGCCCCTAAATTGGCCTTTTTGAAATTTACTAGGGCTGAGCCCCTAAATTTAGACTCCTAGTTTCATTACGTTCCTAAATTTAGGGGCCCAAAAAGTGGGTGGCTACAGGGGCAGAGTTAGGGCAGGGAAACAAACTTAGGGGCTTAGCACTGATTTTCTGAACTAGGCACCTAATTTAGGATCCTAAATCTAAACAAATAAATAGTAGGCCTAAAGTCAGGAGCTTAGAGATAGATTTTAAAACATGCACGTGTGATTCCCGGCATGTGTGCATGGACACACCAATTTTATAACATGCGCGCGTCGCCGCACGAATGTTATAAAATAATATGATGCCCAAGTGCATATGTGCGCCCAATTTTGTATCAGCGTGTGCATGGGTGCTCACTCGCACACACACAGGGTGGGGGAATTTTGTAAAGCTCACGCAGCCACACGATTGGGCCTTTGCCCAGTTCCCTCCCAGTCCGCTCCAATTAAAGCACGGACTGGGAGGGAACTTCCCTACCCCCCCCCCCCCCCCCCACACACACACACCTAATCTCCCTCCCTTTTCCCCTCTCCACCCCGACCCCTAAATCTACCTACCTTTTTTTTTTTTAACATACTTCCTCCTCGGAGTCGAAGTAAGTTGCATGCGCCAGCAGCTGGCTGGCACACAAGTCACCAGCACAGCGCAAAATGGCGCTGTCCCGGCTGGCCCATGTCCCGAACCCCCAGCAAACTCAGACCCCGCCCCTGGCCTGCCCCTTTTTAATGGGCTGGCACTTCTACACATACTGGGAGATACACGCGGGGCCGGGCCATTTCTAAAATGCACTCGGGACGCCCTCATCCCAGCCACATATCTCCCAGGTTTGCACATGCCAGGCTTTAACTTTTAGGTTCCTAAATTTATGTGAATTTTTAGATGAAAACTTAGGAACCTAAGTTTGCCCTAAATTTAGAAGCTCAGCTTTTTTTGAATATTGGCCCTTTCATGTCTAATTCTTTAGTCAATTGATGGACAAAGGGATCCTTGCAAGGTTAGAGTAGTATGGCCAGGTCACGAGAACAAGCAATCTTTATCTTTGTCTAGGATTGCCAATTGGCTCTAGATTTTCAGGCCAGGTTGATCCAGTCCTGGTTTTACGCCACTGCATGCATGGATTTGTAGATCTGACTTCCTTATTGCAAATCCTTAGAAAAGCAAGACTACAAGTCCCTGCATGCAATGGGGTAAAACCAGGACTGGATTATTCTGTCCTGAATATCTGGAGCCTGTTGGCAACCCTCCCTTTTGACTGGTTCTTTCTTTTTTACACTGACTAATAGCTAGGTGCAACATTCATGTCTGGGCAAGCTTCTCTTGTAGGAAGAGGTAACAGATTGGAATACTGTAGAGCTTACATTGCATTTACAACTTGTCATTATGTTTAAGATAGCAGTAGTATTTCTACTGTTTTCACAATGTTTTCTTTTTATCTAACTAGGGCACAGCATGAGGATGAAAGGTTTACTTATACCCAGCTCATCTTAACAGCACCACTTTTAACAAGGGAATGTCATTTAAACCCAGAAAGACACAAAGCAATACACACAACAAATACTCCATCACTTCAAGTGTGTGACAGACACTTCATGCAATGAAATGGAGGATTAGAGAGAGACAAAAGTAGCATATTAGTGTTCTCCATGTGCTTCTTCTAATGATAACAATGTGTAAATTTGCAGGATTTCACTTGCAACTGTAACTCCTAAATGGATACCGAGGACACATTTCAAAGGGATTTGTCTGGGTTTCCAAGTAGGTTACATTGCTCTGGGTCATAAACTGCACCCCTCAATCCGGCTGAAAGTCCATGCATATTTTCACAACACACTCTGACTATCTTTCAGTCAAATTAAAAAGAGGCATTTCCTGGGATGTGCTTAGTTTGGGGGCTGGGTGGAATAAACAATGCACATGGAAATGAATTTTCAGAAACAAAGTGAGGCTTTGCTCAGCCTTTTCTCCCATTCTCTGTCTAGGGGGAAAAGGCTTAGTAAATGACCCCCTAGCAGATCGATGCAATACCACGTGCTTAAAAACATGCATCCAAACTGGGTGCATATTTTTTCAACACGCACACGTCCACCTCTCTTGGGTATGTGATGCAATCTGTTAATGAGCTGCTGCGCTAAAAGGGACACATGAGGTAAAACTTGATTGTCCCTAGCGCTCAAGCATCTGGCAACGAGAAGACGCGGCTGTGTGCCCACAACAGCATCGGGCGCCCAGCAGCTGACTTGGCACAAAAGGGACGTTCCCAATTGGTCTTTTTCACTGACACTTGATAGTGAAAGGACCAATCCCCCTTTCAGGACAGCATTCTGAAAGGGGATTGGTCCTTTGACTGACATGTGACAGTGAATGGACCAATTGGCACTGTGACTGAATGAATAAATTAATTTTTAAGTGTCGGCACGTCCCTCTGCGAGTCACTGGAGTCACCAAGCACTGCCCAAACCCACTACTCAAGGCCATCTGGAGGGTAGCTTTCACCTCTCCTTTTGAGCAGCAAGGTGGCCACTGAGCTGTCCACCCAGCAAACATCATGTCCAGAAATGTTTTTTCAAGACTTTTTATTTTTGCATGATGATGCTTTCCGAAGTTCCTCCTACTTAATATCGTGACAATACTATTAGGAGGAACCAGAGAAAGCAAGATTTTTGTTTCTGAGGTGGAGCCCTTGAGCACATAAGAATATGCCATACTGGGTCAGACCAAGGGTCCATCAAGCCCAGCATCCTGTTTCCAACAGAGGCCAAACCAGGCCACAAGAACCTGGCAAGTACCCAGGAACTGGAACGCAGGAAGGCAAACTAGAGACACCGGAGTGTATGACCCGATTGCCAAGGCACCGTTCAGGGCAACAGGCTTGGACTTATATACAGGGAAGCTTTGATGTCATCAGAAGGCGACAGGTTAGAGTTTCCCATGCTGGTGCCTTTGAATACAGTGACGTCGGCTGCGCGCGCGCCTAGGGGTGTGGCCGAGGAGCAGGACGACGCGGAGACCCTGTGAGAGCTCCGCTGTGAGGCCAGCGTTGGAGATGGTAAGCGGGGGAGCCGGGGACGCCGCAAACTTGCTGCAAAGGCAGGGTGAGTGAGCTCGGAGCTGGTAGAGGATCGCGCCAGGTAAGCAGGCCTGGCCGTGGAGCCAAAGCGGCCGGGAAGCGCAACAGTAGGGGTCTATGCACTAAAGCTTAGTGTGCATGCTAAGACAATTTAGTGGGCATGCATACCAGCATCCTACCCACGCGCGGGCACACATGGACATGGCGATTTTTAACATATGCATGTATATGTGTGTCATACATGAGTGTGTTATAAAATACACTATACATGCGTACATGTCCACTACTTTATATTGATGTGTGCATATGCACGCAAATGCCGACTCAAGGGTGTAAGTGGAGGGAATTTTAGTAGATATGCGCGCCAACGCAATTAACTGTTTCCCCAGTTCCTTTCCAGTTCATCCCAGTAAAGGAGAGGACTTCCTAAACCCCCTAGGTAACTTACCTCCCTTTTACTCTATTAGCCCTGACCCAGAAAACCTCACTGACTAGCCTAGTTTATCTTATTTTATTACTTGCATGCCATCCACATCAGAAGCAAAGTTGCATGGTAGGGGACACCAGCACACACCTGTGCACATAAATACTTATGTACAGACTTCATGGTACAGACTCGGCCTGCCCAGACCTCACCCACATCCCGCACATTTTTAGAACTTTTTATTTTGTGCGCATACTTGTGCGGTTTTTACAATCCCCTCGGTTTGCAGCAGGGTGAGTCACATGCTTTGGCACGCATAGTGCTTTTAAAATCTGCCAGTATGGGAAGTATTATTTAGTAGACCAGTTAGTGGAAAAGTTATGTAGGGAAGTTCGCAGGAAAACTTGTCCCAAATGTTCAGAGCGATAAAGGTCCTTCTGAATATACTTGCTTGACAAAACAAATGAAAAGAAAATAATGAAAAATAAAAAAAACATAATGAAAAAATGTTCAGTGCACACCACCAGTAAATTCTGATCTACTGTCTTTCCCACTTTCAATATTTCCATCTTGCTTTGATTGAAACATTTGTTGCGATCCCCCCTGCTGCTGCGCTGCAGGAGGTCTCTTACCTTCCTCCAGAGGCCGCTCTGAAGCCAGGGCCTCGCCTGCGCATCATCCAGGACTTGCTCCAGGGCCTGAGAGGCCTAGCTGCTCCTGAGGCATGCCTGTGGCTTGCAAGCCTCAGCGTTTGGACTTCCTGCTTCCAGCCACGCCCGTTTCTCTAGGGGCTGGCCCGCAGCTCTCTACCCTAGTTATAGGACCAGCGGTGGGCGGTCCTGGCAGGCTCCTCCCAGGGAGTTGCCTTCTACCTCCAGTATTTAAGGACTTTCTGTTCACTGTGTCTTTGCCTTCGGATTGGGTTACACAGTTGCCTGTGGCCTCTCCTGATCCAGGTCCTCCATGGCTCAGACTCCTGCTTGTCTTCAGCCTGCCTTGACTCCGGTCCGTGACTCCGACTCCTGCTTGTCTTCGGCCTTCGGATCGGGCTCTACAGTAGTCTGTAACCCTGCCGATCCAGGTCCCCCGGTTTCACCTATGCCTTGATGGGTTCTGGTCCTGTCTCTCTGCCTAGTTGTTTGTTCCTGTGCCTGCCAGCCGTAAGGACTTCGGATGTGAGTATCCCAGCATCGGAGTTCCTCTTCGCCTGGGTCTTCCCCGCACCCTCCTTCTCAGCGTGGTCCGCGACCAGCCTTCCTGGGCTGTGTAGGGTGCGTCTGGGACAGGGTGGTCCGCGACTCAGTCCTACAGGCGGGCTGAGTAGGGCGCCCTAATGGACAGTGCAATGTTCCCGTCCAGCCTTGTCTTCAGTGTCTGCTTCAGCCCTTGTCCGGATGTCTACCTGTCTCTGCCTTGACCTGGTTCCTGAGCCTTTTGTCCTGTTGGGCCCTGGAGTGGCCAACAGGAGGGATTCGTCCCACGGGCTTTTGAGCTTCTGCCAGCCGAGGGGGCTTCGGATGTGAGTATCCCAGCATCGGAGTTCCCGCTCGCCTGGACCTTTCCTGTGTCTCGCTTCAGCCCTTGTCCTGATGTCTCCGTCTCGCCTCAGCCTGCTTCTGCCCCGTTTGATGTCTTCTGCTAAGGACTCTGTCTGCCCTCGCCTCTGTCCGGCCTGCTGCCCATTGCCGTTCCCTGCGGCAGGTCCGAAAGGGCCGGGAACAGTCGGAGGACCGTTCATTAGTCAACTTCCCCGTGTTGGCTACCATGGGCACGCAGGTCCGGCTGAGGGTCGGACTCCCTGCTTCTGTTCCTGCCTGCCTGGCTCACCAAGCCTGCTCAGCTCACCTCCCACGGTGTGGCCTTGGGCTCCTCCTGGGGTCCTGCCGTGGCCCAAGGGCTCACCACCCGCCCGAGACGACCACGCCCGCGCGTGCTCGTAACAACATTGTTTATTTTCAATTATCCATTAACAAATCTTATCAAATGCTTGGTTTGTACAATACAACTGATATTGTTTGCCATTATCTGAGGAATGGTCATTGCATAACATCTGCATAGCAGAAGAAATACAAAATCAGGAAAGGATCTCAGGTAAAAGATAACAGCAGTGAAAGCACTGATTTTTGTGGTGCACTCTATCTGTATTTGAGCATTTGTGGGGGAAATTCTCTCAACGCCACAGTTTGGTACAATTTTCCAAAAAATTATCTAAAGCAACTCAAGGCTTGGCCACATTGATTCCAGATTATTTCAGATGTTCTAAGAGAATAGCATGATCCAGAAAAGGTTTCTTCATTTCATGGACTGATGTTTGATATGAAGTAACAAAAATGGATCCTGTGCAATGACCATTTTAAGAACTGGGATGCATAAGTAAACCAAACTGGATTAGACACTACTTTTGGGCAAGCACTCTAAAAATGTTTCTGCATCACCCGTTTAGAGTTATTTCAGCATCCACACTAAATTTCTTTTTAGTGTTTTAGCCCAAAAGAACATAAGAAATTGTCATGCTGGGTCAGACCAAGGGTCCATCAAGCCCAACATCCTGTTTCCAACAGTGGCCAATCAGACTACAACTACCTGGAAAGTACCAAAACACTAAGTAAATCCCATGCTACTGATGCCAGTAATAGCAATGGCTATTCTCTGTTTTATACTTAACTTGACAATGCTTATGATTTTTCCTATTTTCTTCAGATGGATCCTTCTTCCAATTTTTGAAGGTTTTTTTTTTTTTCCGCTAAAATAGCCTCTCTCACTCCACCTTTTAACCATGCCAGTAATCGTTTTGCCTTCCTTCCACCTTTCTTAATGCATGGAATACATCTGGACTTCGCTTCTAAGATTGTATTTTTAAACAATGTCTATGCCTGTTGTACACTTTTAACCTTTGCAGCTGCACCTTTCAGTTTTTTTTTCTATTTTCCTGATTTTTTTTATCATGTTCAACAAATATACAAGTAAGAAAAACACTTACTTCCAGAAAGAAATGAAAAATGCATATAAAATATACAATGTAATATAATCCAAGATAAACTCATAAACTTATACATACACATTTTCACCAATTTAGATAATACCAGAGAAGAGGAGTAACAGATTACAGGGAGATAATAAAGAAAATATTCTTAGTAGAAACAGGCAATTAACATGAACACTGCTTCTTTTCCTTAAACTTAAGATGTAAGATCTTCATGACCTGGAAGCTAACAAGAGATTGGGAAGCTATATTTCTAGAATTAATGAATGACTTCAACTGCTCTGGAAAAAAAAATATAGGAATCATTTTGCAAACAAATCAGACATTTCTATGGGTACCTTCAACTAAAAGAAAATCCAAAGGATAGTACAATCTGTGGTTTTAACAAAAGAAACTCCCATGGGTCACCCATGTGAAATCTGGGTATACCACCCGGATTTCTTGTGAGTGAAAGCTAGCAGAGATATTTTTTAAATATCTCCGCATTACTACACTATGGGCCTTGCTCTGTCGAGAATGTAACCAGGAGAGATGCCCGATCATACACCTCCAATGAGGAGTTTTCCAGAAATTGCGTCAAATTCTCAATCCCCTCAGATTGTTTTTGGGAACTTCTCACTTTAGAAGGAATAGGCATAAACAACAATTTACTATAGATGGTAACTTATCATCCTCACATTTTAATATTTCCTTAAAATAATTTCTTAAGGTATAATAAGGGTTCTTCCCCTATAACTTTGGGGAAATTTTGAAATCGGAGATTTAAATGCCTGTTGTGGCTTTCCAGATATTCTAACCTTCTTAAGATGTTACTTGAGACCTTAATTAATTTAACACTACAATCCTGTAACTTTAACCTGGCTTTTTAAACAAGCTTTTAAAGACAGTTGGTAGATAAGGACGCACCAAGCAATCAGTTTTTTCTCTTTTATATCTCCAAATACATATTAAATGTAGATTTGAATCACTTAACAGTTTCCTAACCAACATATAAGCTTTAATTAACACATAGTCTCTCCTATTAAAAATATGTTACCGTTCTTATGTTGGCACATGTGTAATTTGTAATCTATACCAATTATAGTTTTTTTATTGTGCCTTTCTGTAAACCGTTGTGATGGTGAATTAACTTAATGACGGGATAGAAGAGTTTTCAAATAAATACATAAATAAATAAACTTTAAAGAGGAGGCTTCAGCCTTCTCTAGTCGTAATTTAACTTCTGCACATTGGTTATCCATTTTCTAAATCAGCCATTCTTTTATTAAGGTTAACCAGCTTTGTCCCTTGGTCTCTCAGTGTGCAGCCAAAACCGGCTACTAGGTCCCATAACGCAACTAGCATTACTACCGAGGGTTTCGATGGAACTTGAAAGGACTCACCCTCAGTTCCATAGGAGAGGACGTCTGTCTCCACTGCTGGTCTCAAAACGGCAGCTTCCAATTCTCGACATGTGTCTTGGCTCCCCACTCAGCGTCAAAGTCGCAGGGAAATCCTCCACGCCAGCACCAGTAGACTCCAGCAACTGCAGGGGAGATATGTGTTGCGTGAGTAAGCCTCCTGTCTGGCCCCCACCTTCCGGACTTTCTCAGCAACATCGTCACCCGGTGCCCTGGGGCAAAAGAGGAGCTCCAGCAGACCTCAGGGCCGAAGGTGGCTGAAGATTTGAGGGGCTAAGTGTAACCTCCCCAAACAGGTCTGCTGCTCCCTCAGCAAGAGCCGCAGCAGGGAAATTGCTCCCCATTTGTAAAGCAGGACAAGGGCAGAACAACATTATCAAATGCTGACCAGAAGGGAAAGTTACCTCGGTGGGGTAAGTTTGAACTTTCTCTTTCCTCTTTGCAGGCATCCTCTCAGAAAGTAACTTTTTCACAGAGAGACAGCATTTATCGGACCTGGTTCCTGCCGCCATCTTGTTCCCTATTTTCCTCATTTTATCAAAATTTCCCTTTTAAAAATGTAATGTTAGAGTTATAGATTTAGATATTGTCCCCCTTCCAGTCATTAGCTCAAATTTTATCATGTTATGATCACTGATCAGTATTGCCAAGTGGCCCTCCCACTGTTACCTCTCTCACCAATTCCTGCGTTCCACTAAGAATTAAATCTAAAATAGATCCCTGACTCATTGGTTCCTGAACTAATAGCTCCATGAAGCAGTTGTTTATTCCATCCAGGATTTTTATATCTCTAACATGTCCTGATGTTACATTTACCCAGTCAATACTGGGGTAATTGAAATCTCCCATTTATTACTGCACTGCCAAATTGGTTAGCTTCCCTTATTTCTCTTAGCATTTCATCATCTTCTGATCATTTTGACCTGGTGAATGGTAAAATACTCATAACTATACTCTTACCCAACATATATGCAATTTTTCCCATACAGATTCTACTGAGCATTTAGTCTGTTGTATGATCTTTTTCCTATTGGACTCTATACCTTCCCAGACATAAAGTGCCACACCTCCACCAAGTTGATCCTCCCTATCATGCAGAGATTATAGCACTGACCCATTGGTTATCCTCCTTTCACCCGGTCTCTGAGATGCCAATTATGTCAATCTCATCATTCACTGCTTTACATTCTAGCTCTCCCATCTTACTTCTTAGACTTCTGGAAGTGGCATACAGACATTTCAAAATGTGTTTTTTGTTTGTATTAACAATGGGCCGGATTTTAAAACATACGCACACGGCCTACATGTGCACGTGCTACCCGAAATCAGAGCTGCCTCGGAGGAATCTTCCCTACCCTTCCCCTTCCTCCCCTGCCCTTTTACCCCTATCTTTGTTGCTTTCTTTTTTTTTTTTTTGTTTTAAAACTTACTTCATCCCTGGGGCTGAAATAAGTTGCGCGCGCCAACTGAGCGACCGTGCAGAGACCTCTGGCCACACCCCTGCCCCCACCCCCAGACCACCCCTTTTATAAAGTCCCAGGACTTACATGCGTCCCGTGGCTTTACGTGCACCGCAAGGCCTTTTGAAAATCGGTCCGGCGCACGTAAGGCCGGTTATGCGCGTAACCGTTTGAAAATCCGGCCCAGTCTGTTTTTCAGTTGATAAGGATAATTTGGAATTCTTTAGCTCAGGTGATTCTTTACTTATAGACACATGGACTATTTTTGCTTTTAATGGAACCTCTCTGTTGGGATGTCCTGTTTCATTAGTATCCTTGAAAGTTACATTCCTCTGAATCATGCACTTCCCCTTTGTAAATATATTCTAATTTGGTTCAATTTCTTTTTAAAACAAAATTGAAAGAAAATCAAAGAATATACAGTATATCATGTTGGATAATATTTTTGAATTTGATATAAATAGATAAAGTAAATTGTAATGTGTTTCTTTGTAGATGACAAAATTGAAGATCAGCTCCTTTTGTATGCACTGAATATTTGTATTGTACCTTCTGGGTTAGTATGTGCATTTTTCCTTTTCATGCTTTAGTTTGACGTGTATTTTTTGATTTGCTGTTTCGAGAAAACAACGAAAAGACACCTCTGATATTTATCACAGTTGCAGCCTCTCAAAAGACATTACCATGGTAATCCAAATATATTAGGAGATCAAACCCCTGAAATCCTTAGAGATGCAGCCAACACAGAAGATAATCCAGATACACCAGCCAGGGAAAGGTAGACCAGAAATATCAATTTAAAAGGATCAAAATGTATTGCAAATATTTGATGTATGCAAAAAGACCCAACCGAAAGAGAAAACCAGGAATGGAAACAAAAAAATCTGCATATATAAATAGCTGCACACGCAGCAAATGTAATAGGTGATTCTCATATATAGGACACTAAAATTCATATCATTACATGGTCAGAGAACACTCAAGGCGGACTAAATAGTGTCTTTTGTTATGATCATCAATCAATTTAAATGCATATTTTTTTTTTAAATAATTTTATTGATGCACTTAAAAACTTAGAAGTAAATTTTCAAAGGCTTGTGTGCGACAAAACTGGGAGATATGCGCATGACTCAGATGCACACGGGCCATGCAGATGTTAAAAGGCCCGCAACTACGCACATATCTCCCGGTATGCGGATAAAAAATGTTTTGGGAAAAAGGGGTGGGGCAGAGGCTTGGTCGGGGTTGGGGCATGGGCATTCCTGATTTTCTCAGTGACACCAGCGCGTAACTCTCACACGCACAAGCGCACGCCGGGATCCCTATCTGCGTATCTTCACTTCAGCTGTGGATGGCGTGTAAGTAGAAAAATAAAAAAAAATCTAGCCTAGTCAGTGGTGTTTTAAGGGTCAAGGCACGCTAGCTAGGGGAGTATGGAAGTCATATTCTTTAACTGGGTAAACTGGGATTGGGCCGGGATAATGGATATTGGCGTTCTTAGGGGAGGAGGCGGTGAGCTTTTACTCCACTGGGTGGTGGAGGGTTAAGTCACTGGAGGAAAGGCTTTTTGGAAGAGCCATGTTTTCAAGTATTTTTTGAATGTTTGAATTGAGGGTTAGGTTCTCAGTTCTGTGGGTAGACTATCCCAGAGGGAAGGACCTGCCACTGTTAGAGTGTGGTCTCTAGTTGAGGTCAGATGCGCTGCTTTCGGGGTGAGGATTGGGAGAAGCCCGATGTTGGAGGAGTGGAGGTTCCTTTGGGGAGTGTAGAAGTGAAGTGACATGTTTAGCCAGTCCATCTTGTCATTGTGGAGCGTTTTGTGGATGAGGGTTAGGGTTTCGTATTGTATTCTTGATGTGATTGGTAGCCAGTAGAGGTCCTTGAGGATAACTATACTCTTACCCAACATATATGCAATTTTTCCCATACAGATTCTACTGAGCATTTAGTCTGTATGATCTTTATCCTGTTGGACTCTATACCTTCCCAGACATAAAGTGCCACACCCCCACCAAGTTGATCCTCCCTATCATTCAGAGATTATAGCACTGTCCCATTGGTTATCCTCCTTTCACCCGGTCTCTGAGATGCCAATTATGTCAATCTCATCATTCACTGCTTTACATTCTAACTCTCCCATCTTACTTCTTAGACTTCTGGAAGTGGCATACAGACATTTCAAAGTGTGTTTTTTGTTTGTACTAATATATATAATTTTTTGCTGTTTGCAAAAGATCTTGCTGCTGCATTCTGTAATAGTTGCAGGGGTTTGAGGGTGGCAGTAGGGAGGCCGAGGAGGAGGGAATTGCAATAGTCAAGTTTTGAGAAGAGCAGTGTCTGGAGGATGGTTCAGTAGTCTTGGGAATAGAGGAGTGGTTTGAGACTTTTAAGGATCTGCAGTTTGAAGTATCCATCTTTTATCAATGTGTTGTGTTTTTTAAGGCAAAGTTCGGAATCCAGGGTGACTCCAAGGTTTTTAACTGTGGCGGTGAGGTGTTTCTCCTGGTGAGTTGCAGTGTGGTCGTGAGTGGGGGATGGGGTGGTGTTTGTAATATATAGGATTTCAGTTTTATTGTGATTGAGGGAGGGGACATTTGTGAAAGAAGCTGGTTTATCTCAGATATGTGGGAATTCCAGGTTTTTAGTGTGTTTTTGAGAGTTGTTTTGAGGGGGAGGAGTATTTGTATGTCATCTGCATAGACATAGTAGGTTATGCCTAGTTCGGACAGTAGTTTACAGAGTGGGAGCATGTAGATGTTAAAGAGAGTGGATGAGAGGGATGAGCCTTGTGGAAAACTGTGTGGGAGGGTATTTGCTAGAGATGTGGTTCGTTTTTCGCCCTATTTAGGAAATTGAACGAAATTTCCTAATTCGTTCGTGTTTCGGAGTCCCCGAAACACGAAATAAACGGCGTTGTTTTGGAGGCCCCGAAACTGGAAACAAAATTTCCCCCCCGAATTTCGGGGAAATTTCGTTTTCGGGTTTGCCTGGGGAGAGAGGCACACATTTTTTTTTTTAAATTAAAAACCACCCCAAACCACCCCCAAACATTTAAATTAACTATAATACACCCCCCCCCCCCCCCCCCCCCGATCCCGATCCCTCCCTAAGACTTACGAAGATCCCTGGTGGTCCAGTGGGGTCCCGGGTTCCATTTGCCCTCCGTGCCCGGTGCAAGCCGTGCGCCTCAAAATGGTGCCGAATAGCCCGAACTACCATGTCACAGGGGCTTTCGGCGCTATTGGTCAGCCCCTGTCACATGGCCATCGGCGCCATCTTGTGCTCCTATCATGTGACAGGAGCTGACCAATGGCGCCGAAAGCCTCTGTGACATAGTATGGGCAAAGGCTATCGGCGCCATTTTGGTTACTGGCAGCCGAAAACGAAATCGCTCTCGGACCCTTGCTGGACCCCCTCCTGACCCCCCCTCCTGACCCCCCCAAGGCTTGCCAATAATCCCTGGGGGTCCAGCAAGGGTCCGAGAGCGATTTCGTTTTCGGCTGCCAGTAACCAAAATGGCGCCGATAGCCTTTGCCCATACTATGTCACAGAGGCTTTCGGCGCCATTGGTCAGCTCCTGTCACATGATAGGAGCACAAGATGGCGCCGATGGCCATGTGACAGGGGCTGACCAATAGCGCCGAAAGCCCCTGTGACATGGTAGTTTGGGCTATTCGGCACCATTTTGAGGCGCACGGCTTGCACCGGGCACGGAGGAGAAATGGAACCCGGGACCCCGCTGGACCACCAGGAATCTTCGTAAGTCTTGGGGAGGGATCGGGATGGGGGGGGGGGGTTGCCTATACGTACGAAAATGATTCAAAATGTTTTTAAATGCTTGGGTGGGGTTTTTTTTTTAGCTTCGTTTACCGATTCATTTTTCGGCCCGGTTTCGGGTTTCTCGTTTCGTTTTCGGACAAACGACCCGAAAACGAAACGAGACCACCCGAATTATACCACGAAGTATTCGAACCGAAAAACCCGGTAGAAAAAAACGAAGCACATCTCTAGTATTTGCTTGGATTCTGATGTGTTTATTCTTACTGTGTAGGATCTGTCAGATAGGTAAGAGTCAAACCATTTCAGAGTAGTGTTGCATAATTTGATCTCTTTTAGCCTGTTTAGAAGTGTATCATGATTGATGGTGTCGAATGCAGAGGAAATGTCTAAGAAAATCAGGAGGTAAGAGCAACCAGTGTCTAATCCTCTGAGGATTGGGTTGGTGAGGGTGAGTAGAAGGGTCTCTGTGCTAAAGAATTTTCTGAATCCATGTTGCGCTGGATATAATATGTTATGGTTTTCAAGGTGTTCGGAGAGTTGGTTGTTGACGATTTTTTCTAGTATTTTGGCTATGAGAGAGAGGTTGGAGATGGGTCAGAAATTTGTCAGGTCTGATATGTTGAGACTGGGTTTGTTGCGGTCTCTACCGCTTCCCCTTCCTTAGCTCTGAACAGGGCTCACCTCCACTGCTGGAAACACCGCGTTCCGCATGCCCGGGACTCCTGCGGCTCTGCCGGTTCCACGTGGAGGCCGCCATTGCTTGCCCATCTCCCCGCTGCCTCGCGCGCGCATGAGGATGCACACTATGTGCGCACAGTTCCCGGAAGTCTGGCCCTGCGTGTGCTAATGACGCCACGCCCTAAGCCTGATATAACCGGCGTCCGGACGCCTTCTCTTTGCCTTGCAACGAGGTTCACTACTGCCTAGTAGTTCTGAGTTGCGCTTCGTCTGTTCCTCGTTCCTGACTTGACCTTTGGATTGCCTTTGACTTCGCTTCAGCTTGCCGCCTGCCTCTGACCTTGGTCCGTTCCTGACTTCGCTTCAGCCTGCCGCCTGCCTCTGACCTTGGTCCGTTCCTGATTCCGCTACAGCCTGCTTCAGTTATCAGCCAGCTACAGACTTCATTCCAGTCTACAGCCTGCTCCGGTTCACAGCCAGCTACAGCCAGCTACAGACTCCATTCCAGTCTACAGCCTGCTCCAGTTCACAGCCAGCTACAGACTCCGTTCCAGTCTACAGCCTGCTCCTATCCACTGCCATCTGCAGACTCCCTTTCAGCCTTCAGCCTGTTCCCGGTCCAGTACTCTACAAACCCTGCCTCACGGTCCGGCTCACTACAGGTACCGCTGCTGCCCGCTGTCCTGTCTTCAGCTGACCCTCGACCTGCACTGCCGGTCTACAGACTATCTTTTCACTCCTTGGACTGTTCTTACTACACTCCCTGCCCAGGCTTTATCTGCTACTGACTCTGAACTGATATCCCAAGTCCCAAGGTTCCAGGACCCTATGGGCTCCTCTTGGGGGGCTCCTGGTTCCCGGGTGAACACCGCCAGCCTGAGGCTCTGCCTCCCGGCCTACCCTGTCACCCTGGGTAGACCAGCCCAAGGGTCCACTATCCTGCCTGCAGCATCCAACTGCAACAGAGTTTTTAAGAATTGGTTTGATATCCACAGATTTCAGTTTGTCTGGGAAGATCCCATGTTCAAGTGAGAGGTTGATGATATCCATTATGGGTCTAGCGATGAGGTTAGGGACTTGCTTCAGGAGTTTTATTGGGATGGAGTCAAGTGGATGTGTGGCAGGTTTGGATTTTTGGATGAGAGACTCACCTCTGTACATGCGATAGATTCGAACTGGGCCCATGTGTGATTAGGAATGTTAGGAGAAGTGGGGGTTTCCATGTTGACGTGAGGGATCTTTGCGATTAATTTAGATATTTTGGTGCTGAAGAATTGTGCTAATTCGTCACAGGTTTTGGTTGAAGGATCATTTGAAGATGGGTTGTGGATTGGGTGGGTTAGGTCTGAGACATAAGTGAATAGGGTTCTGGGATTAAATTGAAAATTGTGATAGGTTATTTCAGGCATCTACCACACTTTCCCTAAAGAATTAGTGAATTTTTCCTTACCTACCAGCACACGGGGACCAGGACACCACATGGACACGGTCAGGAGCTGAGCTTTACCACCGCCGACACCCGACTCCGCAGGGGCCTGACCCGACAGTGCCAGGGACCGGCTGACAGAGGCCCGACTCCAACATCGGAGGAGCCCAGCGAGGCGGCCCCCAGATCCCGATGTCATCCGGCACAACAGGGGCCTGATCCTGACAGTGGCAAGGCCCGACAAGCTGAGGCCCAACCAGGATGACAGGCCCGCCCCTGATGTCAGAGGGAGTGATTGAAATCTACACTCACCATAGGCGCCGCGCGCCGAAGGAGCACGTCCAAAGGAGCAGGCCCCTTTGCGCGCCCCTTCGCACGGCCTATTCAGTGCTGCCTCTAATTTCCTCAACTGGACACTTTCCCCTTACCTATGTTCACTCTGACAAACCACCTTCACAACACATACAACCACTAAATTCCCTCTAACAAATCTTACAAACAACTCTCACAATAAACTTCCAAACAAATCGAACTTCAAACAGAAGACTGGAACATGACAAATGAACTCCCAACTCGAGACAAAAGACCCACGCTTTCAAATAACCATTCAGCACAAATGAAGCACAAACCCTCTAAACCTCAAAGCAAGCAAAAGCAACCAACAAACAACACATACGTACAAAACTCAAACTATATTCTACTCTCATTCATACTAGTCAACGCACGATCAATAATAAAGAAAATACCTTTAATCAATGACCTATTAATAGACACTAAACCAGATTTCATCGCAATAACTGAAACATGGCTCAAAACACTGATTCTGTACTAATTAACCAACTAAACAATCAAGAATACAACACTTTCTCAATTCTCAGAAAGAAAAAAAAGGAGGCGGTCTAATGTTAATCTCCAAAAAAACCGACAACTGACTCTTCGTCCAATAAAAATATCCGCACCCTTCGAAGTCGCATTATTTGATTCTCCAAAACTACACATTTGCCTCATCTATTGTCCACCAGGTTCACTGGACAAAAACTGCTCCCCCCTAATTGAATACATCATGAATAATATATCACTCAACAAACCCATCATCCTCTTAGGTGACTTCAACATACACTTTGACTCACTCGCCCACTCAAAAACCTGCCAAACCATCATTGATGCCCTATCAACACTACATCTAAATCAAATAATTGAATCTCCAACTCACAAAGCAGGTCACACCATCAACCTCATATTCATCAACAATGAAGACTGGCAAATAAACACAATCCACACCACAGACATACCTTGGTCTGATTACCACCTAATCCAAGCCAACTTATCAACTTCAACCTCAAATCACCTCAAAACACACTAAGTAAAATATCATACCACTCTCCATTCGACACTGAACTTCCACAGAAAACTCTCCAAACAGAACTAACATAGATTTATCAAACTCAGATTATGCCACAACATCATGGCTAAACATCACAAAAAAAGTAGCTGACAGCATCAACCCACTGTTACAAAAATAATAAAGCAATCAAAACACATCAACCAATGGTATAATGATAACATCAGCGCAGCCAAATGTATACTCCGGAAAAAAGAAAGAGAATGGAGAAGGAACAAAACCACAACCACATTAAATACATATCGGAACAGCCTAGCATAATATAAAAACACCATTAACAACGCAAAAAAAGAATTCTTCTCCAACAAAATCACCAAATTTCATCACAACCCCAGAATGTTATTCTCCATAGTACAAAACTTCACTAAAACCACCCAGGAAACTACATGCACCAAACATGGAAGTAATGACTTTGCAGAATTCTTCAACAAGAAAATATCAAACCTAATACAAACCAACCTAATTAACAACAGCCAAAACATCAGATTGAACATTAAGGTAACCTCAACATGGAAAAACTTTGACACCGCCTCCACCCTTGAAATTCAATCATCAAAAAAATGAACCCCACCAACCACCCCTTAGACAGCATCCCCATAACAGCTCTCAAAGCGATCGAACCCACCATATCTAAAACTCTCACCAAGATCGTCAATTTATCCCTGATGGAAGGTAATTACCCCAGATGCTTCAAATCTGCAGTAATCAAACGGATATTAAAAAAGAACAACTTGGATCCTGAAATCCTAGCTAACTACCGCCCTATTTCAAACCTATCCTTCATAACCAATATCATTGAAAAAGTCGTACTCTCCCAACTTGATGATTACCTTGAAACAAACAACATCCTATCACCAACCCAATTTGGTTTCAGAAAGAACCTAAGCACTGAAGCTCTCCTACTCTAATTGAATGACACGATACTAAGAGGATTCGACAAAGGAAACAAATACCTACACATACTACTTGACTTCTCAGCTGCCTTTGACATAGTAAACCACAATATACGAAATTGGTTTAACTGACACTACCTTACAATGGTTCTCATCCTATCTGACAGAACCTACCAAGTATCAATTAACAGCAACCCATCCAAAAAAATTAGCCTCAACACTGGAGTTCCCCAAGGCTCAGTGCTATCAGCTAGAGATGTGAATCAGAACCAGAATCGGTTCTGATTCCGGTTCCGATTCACATTGTGGTTTTTTTTTGTCCGGCCCGATCGGGTTTTTTTTTATCGGCTGTGCCCGAGCCGATAAACCAAAAAACCCACCCTGTCCCTTTAAAACTAATCCCTTACCTTCCCCCACCCTCCCAAGCCACCAAAAACTTTTTACAGGTACCTGGTGGTCCAGTGGGGGTCCCGGGAGCGATCTCCTGCTCTCAGGCCATCGGCTGCCACTAATAAAAATGGTGCTGATGGCCTTTGCCCTTACCATGTGACAGGGTATCCGTGCCATTGGCCGGCCCCTGTCACATGGTAGGAGCACTGGATGGCCCGCGCCAATGGCACGGATACCCTGTCACATGGTAAGGGTAAAGGGCCATCGGCGCCATTTTGATTAGTGGCAGCCAACGGCCCGGGAGCAGGAGATCGCTCTTGGGACTCCCACTGGACCACCAGGTACCTGTAAAAAGTTTTTTGGGGGGTCAGGAGGGTGGAGGAAGCTAAGGGATTAGTTTTAAAGGGTCGGGGTGGGTTTAGGGGTTATTTTTGTGTGCCATTTTTCCCACCCTCCCCCAAAACGATAAGAGAACCCCTACGAACAATTTTGTGGGGTTTTCCTATCGGTTTCGGGGAGCCCTCGATTTCTGACGATTTTGAAAATATCGTACGATATTTTCAATCGTCAGAAGCCCGATTCACATCCCTACTATTGGCCACGCTATTCAACATATACCTTCTTCCTATATGCCAACTACTAAAAGATAGTGGAATCACCCACTTCCTCTACACTGACGACATTCAACTTCTAATTCCCATGCAAAACTCAATTGAAGAAACTTACAAAGAAACTTCTGCTCTACTTGTCTCAATTAAATATCTTCTAACATCCCTGAAACTCATAATCAACATCGACAAAACTGAAATAATCCTCATGGATAGAAAACCCAATCCAACACCATCACTCCAACTCACAATTGGCAATCAAATGAACCCAATATTCCCTGTCACTCACACCAGAAACCTAGGAATAATTATTGACAAGGAACTTTCATACAAGAACAATATATCAAACAAAATCAAAGAAGGATATCACAAACTACTAACCCTAAGACATCTGAAACCATTTCTTAACCCTTATGACTTCAGAACTGTACTACAGCTATTCATATTCTCAACAATCGACTACTGTAACTCCCTACTGATCGGAATACCATACTCCAACATCAAGCTTCTCCAAATTCTGCAAAACTCGGCAGCTAGAATTCTGACTGGAACCAAAAGGAATGACCACATAACACCAATACTGATTTCACTACATTGGCTTCCAATCAAATCCCGAATTGAACACAAATCCATGACCATCATACACAAACTACTACACAATGAACATCAAGGTCAAACTGGTTTAAACATAACCCCCCCCCCCCCCAGAATCCCCAAAGAAACTTACATTCAAACAACACAGGCCGCTTAACCGCCCCCCCCCCCCATCAGAGATGCTCATTTGACAACAACCAGGGAAAGAGCATTTTCCATCGCCTGCCCTAAAATATGGAACTCCCTCCCAAAGGATTTGAGAACACAACCTAACCTTAAAATATTCAAAAAAAATCTAAAAACTTGGCTGTTTTACAAAGTCTACATTGACAAGCAAGTATCTCAACATCCAAACACCCAACAGAATTACCAACCGAAACCACGCAAAAACAAGTCATCAACCAGCACCAAGCAAACCCTTCTCATTCAAAAATGATTTTATTTCGGACTATAAAAAAACCCCTTAACTTTACATTTATAATATGTATCCTGTTACACCCTTAATTCACATATGTTAAGAGAATACCTTTTGAATCTTGTAAACCGTTGTGATGGCTTCACCAAATGACTGTATATAAAACTCAACAAATAAATAAATAAATAAACATGCTCTCTCTCATACAATCATTCATACACACAGTCTCTCACTGGCACATGCTCTCTGAGTATCACATCACAGGCTCTCTCTCACTCCCACATGCTGTCTTGCTCAAGCACAGGCTCTCACTGTCACATGCTGTCTTTCTCACACACATAGAGGCTCTCATATGCTGTCTCTGCAAACATTCAGGTCTTCACTCCCACACACAGTCTCTCAACTCACTCTCACACACAATCTCTCAACCCATCTCATACACGCACAATTACACACTCTACAGGCCCTCAGCCTCTCTCTCACCTCTGGGCCGCTTCTTTATGGGTTGCCACAGGATGGGCTCTGCAGCGGCCCTGGTCTTCTCGGGCCGCGCTGCTCCTCTTCATCACGTGGCTGATGCTCCTCCTCCTTCCTGCCCGCGCGGCTCCGGCAACATTTTTCTTCCGGGGCCGCGCGGGCAGGAAGGAGGAGGAGGAGGAGCACCTGCAGTGGCTGATGCTCCTCCTCCTTCCAGAGCTGCACGGGCAGGAAGGAGGAGGAGCACCTTCACGTTTAGACGCGACCTTTTTCTTCGGGCCATGGTGACGTGAGCTCCACCACGGCCCTGCTGATCTTCTTGCTGTATGTATTTGGCACGCAGCACAGCAGTAGTTCACCACTCAGCCGCCAGTGGGATGAGGTCCACCGGTGGCCATCGGCGGCTCGGCGCCCTAGGCAATCGCCTAGTTCGCCTAGTGCTTCCACTGGCCCTGCGTATCAGTACCGCAGACCATAAAAGTCAGGGCCCGTGGTTGTCTTCTGAATCCAGTTCCCCCTTTCCACCAGGCCATCAAAGTGGAGAGCAATGTCAAAGCAGAGAGCAGATGCATCATAAGCATCAAGACTTATTGGTTAAGGATAGTAATCCCCATGCATGTTGTTAAGGGTAGAAACTGCAGCTCCATGCACCCTTTTCTTCATTTCCAACCTTCAGCCTTTAGGCCCCTTTGAATTCTTTGACTGTTTTGTGTTCGCCACCTCCTCCGGAAAGGCATTCAAGGCATTCACTACTAGGGATGTGAATCGTTTTAGGACGATTAAAATTATCGTCCGATAATTTTAATATCGTCTTAAACCGTTATGGAACACAATACAATAGAGATTCTAACGATTTATCATTATAAATCGTTAGAATCGTGAGCCGGCACACTAAAACCCCCTAAAACCCACCCCCGACCCTTTAAATTAAATCCCCCACCCTCCCGAACCCCCCCCCCAAATGAGTTAAATAACCTGCGGGTCCAGCGGCGGTCCGGAACGGCAGCGGTCCGGAACGGGCTCCTGCTCCTGAATCTTGTTGTCTTCAGCCGGCGCCATTTTCCAAAATGGCGCCGAAAAATGGCGGCGGCCATAGACGAACACGATTGGACGGCAGGAGGTCCTTCCGGACCCCCGCTGGACTTTTGGCAAGTCTCGTGGGGGTCAGGAGGCCCCCCACAAGCTGGCCAAAAGTTCCTGGAGGTCCAGCGGGGGTCAGGGAGCGATTTCCCGCCGCGAATCGTTTTCGTACGGAAAATGGCGCCGGCAGGAGATCGACTGCAGGAGGTTGTTCAGCGAGGCGCCGGAACCCTCGCTGAACGACCTCCTGCAGTCGATCTCCTGCCGGTGCCATTTTCCGTACGAAAACGATTCGCGGCGGGAAATCGCTCCCTGACCCCCGCTGGACCTCCAGGAACTTTTGGCCAGCTTGTGGGGGGCCTCCTGACCCCCACGAGACTTGCCAAAAGTCCAGCGGGGGTCCGGAAGGACTTCCTGCCGTCCAATCGTGTTCGTCTATGGCCGCCGCCATTTTTCGGCGCCATTTTGGAAAATGGCGCCGGCTGAAGACAACAAGATTCAGGAGCAGGAGCCCGTTCCGGACCGCTGCCGTTCCGGACCGCCGCTGGACCCGCAGGTTATTTAACTCATTTGGGGGGGGTTCGGGAGGGTGGGGGATTTAATTTAAAGGGTCGGGGGTGGGTTTTAGGGGGTTTTAATGTGCCGGTTTTGCGATTTTTAGATTTTTAGATTTTTCACGATATTTTACCCCCCCAAACGGCAACAATACGATTCCCTCCCCCTCCCAGCCGAAATCGATCGTTAAGACGATCGAGGACACGATTCACATCCCTATTCACTACCCTCTCCGTGAAGAAATATTTCCTGACATGGGCATATTTAGATTAGGGGAGGAAAGTAATATCTGTACAAAATATTGTCACAAGTGCACACACTCTTTTATCCTTTTCAGCCTCTCGCAGCAAAGAGCAAGTGCACAGTATGCGGCCGCTTTTACGTGCATATCTTATGCTAATTCTTCAAAGAGAGACTACCCGCATTTTACTTTGAAAATTAAGATGACATACGCGTGCTTAAAGTAGCCACTTACTTTATCTGGGCTGTTTGAGAATTATGTTATTCTGGATATGTTAAGCAAGAATCACAGGGTGTAAAAGCTATACAAAGGCAGTTGTGTAGGTTTGCTGAAGTCTGCTACTGGATATTGTCAGAGAAAAGGCACATATAAAATGTAGGCGGATAGTAACTTTTCCAGAACTTGACTGGATTCTGGGCAGGCTGTGACTCCTCTTACTGGAGCAGCACATGAATTCTCCAGAGATGTCACAAATAAACCCTATCAGACGGCACCGGAAGAAGGCACCTGCATGGTCTTGAAAGCTTATGCAAGTTTCAAATGCATTTGCTCGAATGGAGCGCCTTTCAAATGTGTTCGAGGGGGGAGTCAAATGAAAGCCGTAATGCAGAAAAATTAAATAGAGTGTGCTGAAATGCTCAGCATGAAAATATGCCTGAAGGCAGGAAAAAATGCAGAATGAAGGATGAAGCAACTGGCGAATGGTAAACATAGCACCCGAGGAACTAAAGCTGAGCAGACTGAGTAGTGGTTTTTCTGCTTGCACTGAAAGTATTAAGGCACCGATAGCTTATCATCTAAATAAATCAGAGTCAATTTATGACCAAGTACAAAGCAGGCCTGGCATGTCTAAAACACTAATTTAGGGACATGCTGTTATTACACCTACTGATACGCAATGGAACTGTGTCTTTTGTTCTTTTATTTCGCTTTTTATGCAATGAAGCTGCGATATATTCCTAAGAGAAAAGTGACCCTGAAACAAGCCATGCCGATCAAAACAACTCAGAACTTAGCAGTGGACAGGGAAGTTTCTTGGGATTTCTTTACTGATGTTGTAAAAATGAATCTCAACCAAAAAGGTTGTAGGTAATGCATTTTTATTGGAATAACCAAATGCATTCCTGACCGGCTTTTATGAGCCACGTGCAGGCTCATGCAACGGACGCTGCCTGAATAGGCAAGCGAATCACAGGTTGCAATGTTGGTGTACAGTAGAAGGGGGGGGAAGAGGGGGTGGTTTTAGCAGAGTGGTAAGAAGATTGATACAGAGGCAGCAGGACTGAGTCGGGCAATGATTAAAGAAACCCAAGTCTCTGTTAAGTCCTTGTTTTTATTTTTTTTAAGGTGGGTAGTTTTCAAAGTGTCTGCATTGGGACAAAGTCCCTGGCCGTTACATTTTTTTTTCATCCACGGACTTTGCACAAAATTTCAAAGCAAGAGTTCAGTTCATACATATGTACTTTCAATTTGAAAATTACTGGTCGCCCAAAACATTGACAGATATTTGCACCTACTTTGCTTTGTAGGTATCTTTTAAATGTGCGAACACTGGGAAATTCAATCTGTGCATGGATTTTTTTCCTCACTCAATCTAAAGCCTCCAGCAATGTGCAGACATTTTGCCACTTTTAGGGCACATGATTAAAATGCTTTTAATGCACATAAAATGCTTTGAAAATTGCCCTCTTTGGGGGTAATTTGATAACAACCCACATACTGTAGAGCAATTACCTGCATCCTTTACACCAGTTTTCAAAGGGAAAACACATGAACATAAGAAATTGCCATGCTGGGTCAGACCAAGGGTCCATCAAGCCCAGCATCCTGTTTCCAACAGAGGCCAAACCAGGCCACAAGAACCTGGCAATTACCCAACACTAAGAAGATCCCATACTACTGATGCAATTAATAGCAGTGGCTATTCCCTAAGTAAACTTGATTAATAGCCGTTAATGGACTTCTCCTCCAAAAACGTATCCAATCCTTTTTTAAACACAGCTATGCTAACTGCACTAACCACATCCTCTGCCAACAAATTCCAGAACTTAATTGTTCGTTGAGTGAAAAAGAATTTTCTCCGATTAGTCTTAAATGTTCTGCTTGCTAACTTCATGGAATGCCCCCTAGTCCTTCTATTATCCGAAAGTGTAAATAACCAATTCACATCTACTCGTTCACTTTGAAAATGGTCCCACTGAAAGGCCCTGGATATTTTTAGACCTTTACTTTTTCAGGAAAATTTGCATTTATAATTTTGAAAATTGAAAAGTTTCTGTATAAGTGCAAACCCCTGCTCTGCCTCTCCTCTCTGTGGGTGACCTTGCGTGCGTACAGGCCCCAGAAAGGCTTTAGGGAGTCCTGGAAGGTATACAACTGGGAACAGACTTTTGTGGTGGTGTTTTTTTTTTTTTTTTAAATGAAATATATTCAAAACAAAATAAATTAATGAAAAAATAATTGTAATCCTTAGTGTGGGTTTTAATCGAAAGAGCACACAACCTTATTTCTACTCTTGGGGGCTGCTCCGGTGGGCACTCCTCCCAGCTCATAGATCTCGTGAAAACTAAGTATATTTAACTACTGAATCTCTTTGTGATCTGGTGCAAATGATTCCCTGTCCATCCGTTTAATTAATTATAATTGCGAAGCAATGTTAATGAAAATAACGATAGCAGCTTTGTTCAATAAACCCTCACTTCTTACATAATTATTTGGTTAAGGAACTACAAAATCGGCTGCCATTCCATTGATCTCTTCCACGCCTGCATGCATCCTGTCTATTAGCTTCACGAAAAATGGACTCGGACACTTTCAGGTTAAAGCACCTTTAAGCTTTTAACCAGTATTCACTATCGTATCACTTTATATTTATTACAGCCTTTACCTTCTTTCCAGCTTTTGTTTTAAGCTTCCAAGTTCTCTATTCCTTGTTGATTGTAACTTTGACTTATTCTTATCTTTTGTTATGTATAGTTCTACCTAAATTGTTCCTTCAGTTATACCCTTGTTAAATGTAAACCGATCCGATATGGTTATTTACTATGAAGGTCGGTATAAAAAAACTGTTAAATAAATAAATAAATAAATAAATAAATATTTGGCTGCAAAGGGGACGTTGGATGCTGCTTAGATACAAAAATTCCAAATGACTAGAATTTACAGCTCAGAAAAATGCATCCATGTAATTAATTTATGTACACAGATAAATGCATTATCCCCTTGCTCCAGGAGTGTTTTCCATGATTTAACCTTCTCTTTTAATCACAGTGGACAAATGAATCCACTTCAACATGTGGAAAATTATTGGACTAACTAAAAGCGATTCCTCACTGGCTCTCCCTCCTTCAAGTCCAAACAAAACGAGGAGGTCAGTTCAGAAGTTGAAATTGCCTGTGCACACAAGTAAATTGCAGATCACATTGCAATGGTGCTGAGATGGGGAAGGGGGGTGGGGGGGGGCAGGTGCTGCTTTTGCAGATTTGCTAAGGAGGGGATGGAGGGACAGTACAATTCGGCTGTAGTGAGATTTAAAAAAAAAAAAATCCCCCTCAATCTGTTAGGCGCAATTTCTGAGCGCAATTTTCAAAGCAAGGCATTTTAATGCAAAAGCCATGGGTGCTTTTGCCCAGATGTTTCTGCACCATTTTTCAAAGGGAAAGTACATTGCTGGAGGAAAAAGTGATAATTAACCACAGAGATTGCACCTCCTTTTTCTACAGATTTTTTTTTTCTGGCCAAAATAGCGTGCATAAGTTTTGAAAATGCAAAACTGTGCCTGTGGTTGCCTTTCCTGCATTGTGACACAATGCAATAAAGCACATAAAAATTTGCTCATGCAATGCAAAATATTCCGGTACTAGTAGAATGCCCTGGCTGGCTATTGAATAACCTGCAGGCGTTTTCGACGCGCTAGCTTTACTCCTTATTCAGTAAGGGTTAATAGCGCTTCGAAAACTCGCATCCAACCCCCCTGAACCTAATAGTGCCCGCAACATGCAAATGCATGTTGATGGCCCTATTAGGTATTCTCGCGCGATTCAGTAAGTAAAATGTGCAGCCAAGTCGCACATTTTACTTTAAGAAATTAGCGCATACCCAAAGGCTGGCGTTAATTTCTGCCGGCACTGGGGAAGTGCACAGAAAAGCAGTAAAAACTGCTTTTCTGTGCACCCTCTGACTTAATATCATGGCGATATTAAGTTGGAGGTCCCAAAAATTAAAAAAAAAGTAAAAAAGAAAAAACAATTTGAAATAGGCCTGCGGCTTGCGGGTTGAAAACGGGACGCTCAATTTTGCCGGCGTCTGGTTTCCGAACCCGTGGCTGTCAGCAGGCTCGAGAACCCGCTGACAGCGTCGGCTGTCAAACCTGCTGACAGCCGCCACTCCTGTCCGAAAAGAGGCGCTAGGGACACGCTAGTGTCCCTAGCGCCTCTTTTTACCGCCGGCCCTAATTTAAATAAATTAAATTACTGAATCGCGCGCACAGGCAATTTTTACTGTATCGGCCCGCTGGTTATTAACTAGGGATGTGAATCGTGTTCCATATTGTCTAACGATAGAAATCGTGTGGCAGGGCAAGAAAATCGTGTTAGGCACGATTTTTTAGTTAGAAAATCGTTAAAATAGTTTTTTCCGATTAGTGCGCACTAACTCGGAGTTAGTGCGCACTAACTGAAAATGATACAATTTGACACTTTTCAGGTCAGTTAAGGTCAGTTTAGGAATGAATATGCATTCCTATTGCCTGCCCTCTTATTTATTCATGTTACCAAGGTTCCCACTGACAGTATATTTATTTTTATTTAGCATTTTTATATACCGACTTTCCAGTAAACAGTATATGGGGGATGGGAAATGGAAACAGTTGGTAGCTTGACAAAACAAGTAATGTGATCAGTCAATGTGACTAGAACTTGTGCCCTAACCCTGATACCAGGGGTATTGTGATCTTCCTGCACACAGTGCCCTATCCCTATTAATACCAGGAGTGTTGTGATCTTCCTGCACACAGTGCCCTAACCCTGGCACCAGGGGTGTTGTGATCTTCCTCCACACAGTGCCCTATCCCTATTAATACCAGGAGTGTTGTGATCTTCCTGCACACAGTGCCCTATCCCTATTAATACCAGGAGTGTTGTGATCTTCCTGCACACAGTGCCCTAACCCTATTAATACCAGGAGTGTTGTGATCTTCTTGCACACAGTGCCCTAACCCTGGCACCAGGGGTGTTGTGATCGTCATGTACACAGTGCCCTATCCCTATTAATACCAGGAGTGTTGTGATCTTCCTGCACACAGTGCCCTAACCCTGGCACCAGGGGTGTTGTGATCTTCCTGCACACAGTGCCCTATCCCTATTAATACCAGGAGTGTTGTGATCTTCCTGCACACAGTGCCCTAACCCTGGCACCAGGGATGTTGTGATTTTCCTGCACACAGTGCCCTATCCCTATTAATACCAGGAGTGTTGTGATCTTTCTGCACACAGTGCCCTAACCCTGGCACCAGGGGTGTTGTGATCTTCCTGCACACAGTGCCCTAACCCTGGCACCAGGGGTGTTGTGATCTTCCTGTGCACAGTGCCCTAAGCCTGACACCAGGGGAGTTGTGATCTTCCTGCACACATTACCCTATTCCTATTAATACCAGGAGTGTTGTGATCTTCCTGCACACAGTGCCCTAACCCTGGCACCAGGGGTGTTGTGATCTTCCTGCACACAGTGCCCTATCCCTATTAATACCAGGAGTGTTGTGATCTTCCTGCACACAGTGCCCTAACCCTGGCACCAGGGTTGTTGTGATCTTCCTGCACACAGTGCCCTATCCCTATTAATACCAGGAGTGTTGTGATCTTCCTGCACACAGTGCCCTAACCCTGGCACCAGGGGTGTTGTGATCTTCCTGCACACAGTGCCCTATCCCTATTAATACCAGGAGTATTGTGATCTTCCTGCACACAGTGCCCTAACCCTGACACCAGGGGTGTTGTGATCTTCCTGCACACAGTGCCCTATCCCTTTTAATACCAGGAGTGTTGTGATCTTCTTGCACACAGTGCCCTAACCCTGACACCAGGGGTGTTGTGATCTTCCTGCACACAGTGCCCTATCCCTATTAATACCAGGAGTGTTGTGATCTTCTTGCACACAGTGCCCTAACCCTGGCACCAGGGGTGTTGTGATCTTCCTGCACACAGTGCCCTATCCCTAATACCAGGGGTGTTGTGATCTTCCTGCACACAGTGCCCTATTCCTGATACCGGGGGTGTTGTGATCTTCCTGCACAGAGTGCCCTATTCCTGATACCGGGGGTGTTGTGATCTTCTTGCACACATCCCGGTATCAGGGATAGGGCACTGCATGCAGGAAGATCACAACACTCCTGGTATTAGGGATAGGGCACTGCGTGCAGGAAGATCACAACACTCCTGGTATTAATAGGGATAGGGCACTGCATGCAGGAAGATCACAACACCCCTGGTATCAGGGATAGGGCACTGTGTGCAGGAGGATCACAATACCCCGGAGGAGTGAGGGTCAGGCAGCTCCCCCCTGTCTGTGAAGCCAGCCTCTCACTAGTAATGCAGGGAGGGAGCTGTCTCAGACTTCACCATCCTCCCCCCCCCCCCCTCACCCACACACCATTCACTAGCTGGGACATGGGGGAAGTCAGGAGTGAGGGTCAGGCAGCTCCCCCCTGTCTGTGAAGCCAGCCTCTCACTAGTAATGCAGGGAGGAGCTGTCTCAGACTTCACCATCCTCCCCCCCCTCCCCCACACACCATTCACTAGCTGGGACATGGGGGAAGTCAGGAGTGAGGGTCAGGCAGCTCCCCCCTGTCTGTGAAGCCAGCCTCTCACTAGTAATGCAGGGAGGGAGCTGTCTCAGACTTCACCATCCTCCCCCCCCCCCTCACCCACACACCATTCACTAGCTGGGACATGGGGGAAGTCAGGAGTGAGGGTCAGGCAGCTCCCCTCTGTCTTTGAAGCCAGCCTCTCACTAGTAATGCAGGGAGGGAGCTGTCTCAGACTGGTATCAGGGATAGGGCACTGAGTGCAGGAAGATCACAACATCCCTGGTATCAGGAATAGGGCACAGGTTCTAGTCATATTGACTGATCACATTACTTTTTTTGTCAAGTACTAACAGTTTCCATTTCCCATCCCCCCAACCATCACCTCAGTTGGAACCTTGGTAACATCAATAGATAAGAGGGCAGCCAGCCAATAGGAATACATATTCATTCCTAACTGACCTTTACTGACCTGGAAAGTGTCAATAATTTGTATCATTTTCTGTTAGTGTTCCTGAGTTTCCATTTCCATTTCCCATCCCCCCAACCATCACCTCAGTGGGAACCTGGTTAACATCAATAGATAAGAGGGCAGCCAGCCAATAGGAACACATATTCATTCCTAACTGACCTTTACTGACCTGGAAAGTGTCAATTTGTATCATTTTCAGTTAGTGCGCACTAACTCGAGTTAGTGCGCACTAACACGATTTAACGATTTTTAACGATAAATCGTTAGAATTTCTATTGTATTGTGTTCTATAACGATTTAAGACGATATTAAAATTATCGGACGATAATTTTAATCGTTAAAAAACGATTCACATCCCTATTATTAACATGCACTCTGTTTTATAGTTCCTGCACTATAAAATGGTCCCAAAGGTCATAGTTCACCTTTCATTTTTGCAAGCTCTGTGTTCACTTATTCCCAGGACCATCTCTTGTGGGCTAAAACTGGATTATTTCTCTTAGCATATGAAGACGCAGCTGGCACCCCTTGATCCAACACTGCAACGCTCAAGGGGAAGCAATTGAGGGAGATGTAAATGCTGTAACGTTCAGGTGACTAAAGTATGGAAAGCCTTTAAGTGTGGAGGAGGATGGGATAGGAAGGAAGCAGTGGAAAGCATTCCCATGCAGTGCTAGTCTAATTCCTTTTGCTTTCCAGGCATCAGGGGGTCAATTTGTCAAAGCATTTTATCCATGTTAATCAGCCGTCTGGTAACTGTTCCCCTCTCCATGCGACTGAAAGTGCCTACGGTGATCCACGGCGGGAGCCCTCTGAGCCGCCTTTCTGGGGATGCAAATCAGGTTGCAGAAGGAAAAGCACACACGCAGGTGGCATTTTAAAAATCCTTGGGTGTTCCTTTCCAGAAAACAGCTACCCACAGAAAAAAAAAAACAGGTGCAAGGGACCTCATGGACTTTGTACCCGTGCCAGGTATCAAAGACAAAGTCCATGCATGCTGTCTCTTTTCCAAAGTATGTGCGTACACGTGCACATGTACCAGCAGAACCCGGGAATTTTCAAAGCGCACTTACTGACATAAGTCTGCTTTGAAAACTCGGACTAAAACCTTGTGGGTAGTTTGTACCTGCAAACTTTAGCCATATGCAGGCTGCAGAAAATGATCCTCAGTAGAGTAAAAGTCAGCTACTTCACATTTAGCTAAATTAATCTATAGTAATACTTAGAGCATGTAGTCCATGCATGAGGATTAACGAGCATTCAGCAGCTATTGCAGAACTTTGGATAGGGAATGCAGAAGTAATTGTGGCGATGTTTTTTGTTTGTTTTTTTTTGCTTCTGGACTACCCTTCACATTAGACAGCACTTTACGGCTAAGACAAGTCTGATAGTTCGTGGACAGCACCGGGTTTCCCAAATTTAACCTGGTGATTCCTGAGCCAGCCAGATAGTCAGATTTCTATAGTAACTATGCACGAGATAAGTTTCCTTCTTTAATGATTTACTCATTTATATTTGTTTGTCATACTACCAGCAAAAAGTTGCTACAAAAGAATGCAATAAACCATTAAACATAAAATATAAAAATTAATAAAACATAATAAAATTTCATACATAGTTAAATATGTATTTAAAAACTATCTTGCTCGAACTGAGCTCATTATGACTTTTGTGTTTTAAGTTACGGCCCTGCTCGGGCCTTTTTTACTCTATTTACTTCCAAGCTGTAAAGCCTCCAAGTTTATAGTCCTTTTTCAATGTAACTTTCTTGCTCTCTTTCTGATTATAACTTATTGTTCTGTTTTTTGGTTACAAGTTTCTATCCCTCGTTTGATGTAAACCGATCTGATATGGTATTCAACCATGAAGCTCGGTATAGAAAAATGTGAAATAAATAAATAAATAAATAAATATATTTCTTATGACACAGAACCTCATCATAATATAATTAGACATGCATGGACTCAGATAAACACAAAGGACCTGATTTTCAAAGCCATGTAGGCACATAAATCATAGTTTTATGCAGATAAATGGCTGTTCTAAAACTGACTCATGCTCAAGGTGATTACAAATATTTGCAAAAGTTGGTTTTGCATGCACTTTATTGCAAACTGGAGAGAGACATTGCGGGGAGAGGAGTTAGGGCAGAGTTGTAACTTACAGGCATACTTTTCAATTTTAAAAAGTCCACCCATGCAAGTTAAGCCCTCAATAGAGCAGATGTAACTTTTCACCGGTGAGCTTATGTGCACATCATGGCATGTGTGAGTATTTTCAAATCAAGTGTCTGCATATACATTCACTTTGAGAATTTGAGGTAAAGTCTGCTCTTAATAGCTGCATGTAGACTCTACCCCATTCTGCATGATTATAAAATGACCCCCAAAATGTTAAAAATATCCAAACAAGCAATATCATAAGCGTTCCCATCATGACTATACGCTGTGATGGGAAGTTCTAATGATGGAACGGGTTTGGGCACCGACCTACTGCGTTATCAGTATGTAAATCACGTGCCCTATGGTGAAGCCCTCTTGGAGGGCAGGATAGTAGGCAGTGTATACCTATCCCCAAGCAGTAAATACTCACTCTGGCACTTTGCACACTTTGGCACAAATCCAACAACTCTAGAATAAAATATAAATTACTTTATGGATGATTTTGTATACATGCAGTAAATGGAAGGCGGTAAATATGCTTACTAGTGTTCCTAATAATTATAGCCAGTGGGATTCTGGCAGCCCTCTGTAACACTCGCTGAAGGTTTGAACACTCTGATTTCCTATAAGATGTTTAATATTTCCTTTGATAGAGTTGTGCAACGCTGTGCTAGCATTGATCAGGCTTTTAAATTGCAGAAACACAGCCTGTTCCTGACAGTACCCTCCCCCCGGCCCCGAGGAAGCCAGCATTGGCGAAACATCTGAAGGCCTGTTTGTCGGGGTTCGTTCATTGGTGCACTTCCACTGCACGTTTATCTGCAAATATTCGACACTCTACAGATTCTCGTTTTAACACAACAGCCTCTGCAAGGGAACAGTTGAACGCACACAGTTTTCCAGTAGAGCAGCTAATCTAAGCTACATTTGTGCCGCATCTATTTCCAATTAACTGCTTTTCATACGACTTAGAGCAGGTTTCTGGCCCCAGAAGATTCATATAAAGACTTTGAATCATTAACATTTTTTCATATAGACATTTCGGGATTTTTCACCTCTCAGCATACAGTAAGAATAGAAGAACGTAAGATAGCTAGTTATTTCTTATATTGTGATGATTTATTTAATTGTGGAAAAAATTAATAAACAGATTTTTGTTATTCCCATGTTAATTTCTATGGTGTTTCCATCTCTTTATATCTATTGTGTGTATGTGTATATATATATATTGTCAATGTTTAATTCCGCACACCATATGATGTCAAACTAGTGCCTATCTAAATGCTCCCTCTTACTACTCCTGAAGAGAAGTGTCCCGCACCATGGCTAATGGTCCAAGACTCCTCTGGATGCCCCTCTGAAGACTGGGGTCTGCCTCTGTGTGCTCTGGTATCTCCTCCTTTTGGTCTCATGATCTGCATTTGGGGTAGGTGTTCCAGAATCCTGTTCTCAGACACCCCCCCCCCCTTTTTTTTTTTATATAGAACTCTAGCCCAAAAGTTTGCATGTGTCTGAGTTCATTGGTTTGATCTGATTATGATGATTTATCCATGCTTGGCTTCAGAAGATAAGAATGTTCTGGTTAGGGTGTTCCCTGCAGCATCAGATATTGTTTCCCCATATCATGTGGTAGAGGGCTTTTGGAACAATTGCCAAACTGTCCACAGAGAATGTTTATTTTTCAGTGCAAGGTCCAACTACACTGAAGCAGCCTTTAGAATATTGCAACTAAAATTGTTTCTTAATATTCAGCTTAATAAATGTCCATTTACCATAAATTCTGTCAATCTGAGAAGTTTTTATGGTAGTTATCTATTTGAGAAGCTTATATGGTAGACCAGAATAGGATATTCACTCCAGGACTTTTCCTAACTTATCCACTAAATCTAATTTATATTTCATCACCCCAAGCACTACCATCATTCTAATACCTCAAATATCCATATACTATAAATAGCAATATCCCTGCATAGTGTTAGGTACCTACATATATTAATTTAAGCATTCACTTTCATTCAAAGTAACATTCCCATGGAGAAATATAAACACCAATGATACAAGCTTAAATTCACCATGCCATTCGATAGGTACAACCAGTGAAGTAGCTGTAAGAATGGAAGCATACGTTTATACTTATGTAACTGTAATAAAAAGCGAGTCGCCATATATTCTGTACTAGTAATTTAACAAGAGATTTTTTTTTTGTATATATTATAGATCAGCGGTAGTTTTCTTGGGGGAAAAAAAAAGTTACCAGGTCATGACAAAAGGTGGCCTCCACCTTCTCCTACAGCTGCAGTGGGAAAATGGAAATAATTTGCTGCAGTTGAAAAAGGTTCCAGATTGGTGACCTGGCAAGACCTAGCAGAAAATCAGTATTGCTGGAGATCTAATATAGAGAGGAACCGTGAGAAAATACTTCTTTACTGAGAGTGTGGTAGATCCCTAGAATAATCTACCAACAAAACTAGTTGCAAAACAAACAAAAAGAAAAAATAGAAGTCTCCATCAGGGCGATGCCTCAGCATTGAGCTCTGACCGAAGGCCTGGTCCTGTCATCAAAGCCTGATCCAACTGGAGGCTCGTTTTTTTTTGTTTGTTTTTTAAATAATGCACAAATACAAAAAGAAGTGAAAATTGTCAGATATTTTTGTAAGAGGCTATTTTCAGTTTGCTCCATTTGGAATGAACCAAAATGGCATCATTCATTTCATTTAACATATTTTTTTCTAAACAAATACACAGCCCTACTGGAAGATAAAATGAGATAGATAGCTTGAATGTTCACTCAGTCATATCAACTTTAAAAGGCTAAGAAAGAGAGAATACAAGCCAATGAGCATTGCCAGTAAATCATCTGCAGTCAATCAGAATTGGGCAATTTATGAATATCAATTACAAATTAAATACAGAAAATAAATAAATGAGCACAGAGAGACAGTACAACTCTGACTTCCAAGAAGGCTGAATTAACTTGCACTGAATGTTTATGGTTACAACCCTAAGATCAGTGGTTCAACTGTCTTATATTTCTAAGAAGATTCAAGTAAGCTCCACACCTCGGCTATGGTTATAATCCTAACATCAATAAACATATGGTGTCCAGATGGATGTGTGAACTATTACAAAGCTTTGTAGTAAGTCACGAAAGGAGTCCTGGGTATGGTACCAAGTATGGGAGTTGTAAGATCCAAAGAGGAAGATGACATGGCCTGTAATTGTCACCGTTGGAGGTGGTGAAGGCCAACCGTATAATAGAATGTAAGAATGATGGAGACATACATAGAACACAGTTGTTAGGATCGCTAGCCTTCAGCTATGAAAATTCTGAACACTTGGAGTAGCTGAATTAAATCATCAATGATGGGGACTCTTTACCCTGCTCCTCTCCCTAAGCTAGACCCCAGCGGTCTCCCCCTTGCCTCCTCCCCAAGTCTGAACTCAGCAGTCTCCCCTTCACTACATCTGATCCCAGAACTCTACTCCTTCTGCTCCACTCCAGGTTTGACCCCACCAGCACCCTCCCTGCTCCCCAGCTCTAATTCCAACAATGTCGTTCCCCACCCCCCCCCCCAACCCCAAGATTGTGTCTCTGTACTCTTTCCCAGATCAGTTTGGAAGCTCTCACTTTACAGCAGCAAAGTGAGACTATTAGCTTCTCTATCCAAAACCCATTCTGCATGCAACTACACTGCAGGAACTCAAGAAGAGAAATGGGTGGAGACAACTCTGCCTGGTATAGCTTGGGACAGGCTTCTACTAGTCACATCAGGTCCTTGTGTGCAGAGTGCAGCACGGATGTTTGGTGTGGTGGTGTATTTTCAACCTACTTACCAGCAGTGGGAGAATAGGAGGAGGAGTCAGACCAAATCAGAATGAGACTAGTCTGGCAAAACAAGACTTTCCTGTGCTAAATTCATGTTGGCTTCTTCCTAATTAATTCAAGTTCATCCAAATGCCCAATAATTCTGTTCTTAAGAATGGCTTCCATTACTTTGCCTGGCACTGATGTCAGGCTTACTAGACTATGGTTTTCTGGGTTACCCCTGGAGCTTTTAATAAACATTGGTGTTAAATTGGCTATCCTCTAGCTTTTAGGCACAATGGCTGTTTTTAATGATAAACCTAGTAACTGGTCTTCAATTTCATATTTGAGTTCTTTTAGAAATTTGGGGTGAAGGCCATGCATTTCTGGTGATTTATTGATCTTTAATTTGTCAGGTTGCTCTATTACATATTCCAGTTTCAAAGTTATTTGCTTCAGTTCCTCCAAATCATTACCTTCAAAGACCATTTCCATGGTATTTATCTACTCCAAATCCTCCTCAATAAATTAAAGACAGAAATAAAGAGCTCATTGTATTTTTCTGCAGTGACCCTGTGCCCCCTGTGTTTCCTTTTACCTTCTGGTCATCTAGTGATCTAACTGACTCCCTTACAAGCATTTTGCTTTTTGATATCTTTGGAGAAGTTTTAATAATAGTTTTTGCCTGTATATCAAGATTCTTCTCAAATTTCCTTCTTTGCCTGCCTTATTAAAAAATTTTTATCTAACTCATCATTGCTTATGTTCTTTCCTATTCTCCTCATTTGAATCTGCCTTCCATTTTTTAAAAGATGTCTTTTGTCATTAATTGCCTCTTTCACTTCACCATTTATTCATGCTGGGAGTCATAAGGTGTTCCTTCAACATTTTTGAATGTGTACAATACCTTTTGTCTGCATTTCCCAGATGTTACCTTTAAAACATCTTCAAGTCTCATGTAAATTTTTAACCTCTCACAACTGCCCCTTTTTAGTTTTTCCCTAACTATAATAGTGTCTTTTTAAAAGTAGGGATGGTAACTTTCAAACCGGCATACAGGCACACATGTGGGCGCAAGCGTCAGGCCGCACCCAGGGTAGTTGAACACAGCTACCTGTCTGTTGGCTATGTTTCTCCAAGGGTATATTGCTATAACTTGTGTGCATATATGCGTGCATGTTCTAAAATAACCTGGTCACACGCACATCTATGCAAAATTTTAAGTGGGTGTGCCGGAGCTATTCCCAGTTTTTCCAGTTCATCCCCAGTTTGCCCAGTTAAGAGAGAGGTCCTCCAAACAATACTAGTTTAATAGTCTTCACTCCCCCCAGTTAGCCTTGATCCTCAATTCGGGCTGAGGCCCCAGCTCCTGATGCTGGGGCCTCAGCCCGAACCAAGGCCCAACACTGTGAGCTACTCTGGAGTCCAGGTCTAGAAGCTGGAGCCCGAGCCCAGACCTGATGCTGTGACCCCGAGCTCCAGCACAACCCCAGCAGATGTTGTCATTTGGCATTAAAGAGCCGAAGACAGAAGAGGATCAAGAAGAAGAGCTCCCAAGCCTGGGCTCCGAAATCTGGGTCTAACCCTGGGCCATGCCCAGGCATCAGGACCTGGCCTCCTGGCCAGGGCCCCGGCATTAGGTCCAGGTCAGGGCAGAGGCTTTGACATCAGGACCCGACCTCAGGGTTGGATTTTGGCTTCGGGCCTGAGGCTGAGGCCCAGGCGTCAGGACCTCGCCACCAGGTCAGGTTGTCTCATCAGGCCTGGGTCTGGAATCTGGCCTAGGCAGATGCATCAACCTTGAGTAGGTCGAGGCCACAGCAACCTACTGTGGCCTCAACCTATGCAAGTTGGCAGCTTCAGCCTACTTCTAGCCGGCAGATCCTCACCGGACCAGGTAAACAGGGGTCAGGGGATCCTGGCCCCAGCATTTTTCTAGGAGGGTGTTTTGAGGGGAGTTATTGTTTGATTCGTTTTTTTTCACACAAATGAAATGAGTCAAGCAGTCCACAAACCGAAATTTGTTGGAAAAAACCTAATGAAAATGAACTGAAAATGAAAACAATTTTTTTTCCCCTGCATATCCCTAGTATCAATGCATTGCAAATATCCGTGCATAACCAAACATATGCACGATTTTTGGGGTATAAACGCAGTTTTATAATCTGTGCAGATGAATACATGCAGATGTAAAATACTACAGTGAATTTGAGTGGACCCGTTTACTCACATATATGGGCGTCACAAAAGATTCTTTGAAAGCTATCCTCACAGTCAATTTGTAGCATTTAATAAGTGTGTTGTATTTTTTCCATGTTTTAAGTTTTATGCAAGTTTTGGTGTGATCCGCATTGGACATATTTGTGGATTTACAGCATCTAAAAACATTAAATAAATAAATAAATAAATAAACAAACAAAAAAAAAATGAAAGGACTTCACATCACCAATAAAAAGTAGCCTTGCAGTTTGTCTTAATGCTGACAGTTTGAAAACTGCCCCCTTAATGATTATTGTTCAGTTATTGGTTTTATTTTTAGAACTTGTATACTGCCTCCACGGACCTAACGGAACACCCAAGGCAATTTGCAAATAAGCACCTTATGGCCGACTTAAAAATGCTTTGCATTGTATCTGTCTATGTTTAAAGGCAATGAACAGCCACCTATGTGATGTTTGGATGACAGTGTTCCTGACTGAAAAGTGAAAAGGCAATTTCGAATTTCTATCTTCCCAAACAAAACTTTCATATCAAGATGACCCAGGCAAGTGAACAGGATAAGTCACGCTTTATTATTAATTGCCCGAAAGATATCAGAGAAGTAACACTCCACTTTATGATGTGGTACATTGCACACTAGGGATGTGCAGAGCAAAATTTTATGTTCATATTTCTTATGTCCGAAAGTGGGTCCCACTTGCGGCCAATATGGACATAAAAAAAATCTAATGAGTTGGGTATATGTACATATGTCGCCCATTAAAGTCAATGGGGGAAGGATTTCCAGCCTATTTTTGGCTGCAGAATTGTGGTTTTCTTATCAATTGGCCCAGGAGAGAGTTCCCTTTCCTTTGTGCAGGGAAGTACTCCCTGGAAAGGGTCCACCCCTAGAGTTGTGTGTACCCGGTGTTTACATTGGCGTCCAGTGAATATCGTTGGCGTCTAGTGAATTCCGTTGGCGTCTAGTGAATTCAGACGGTACTTACGCACTTCAGCAGATGACAAAGGAATTGGAGGATCTCTCAGAAATAAGAATACGTGTGGGAATACAAGGTCTGGATGAACAGGCAGGCACAGCAATGGAGTTAAAACAGCAGTAGGAACACAAGGCCTGGATGAACAGGCACTTCATTCGAGGACAGAGGTCAATCCCAGCTAGGGACACAAGGCCTGCATGAACAGGCACAGGAACTAGGTTAAAACACTGGTAGCTCGCCAGCATCTTTCTGATGCATGCTAGAATATTGGCAGCGGTATGGGCATGGTCCGTCAGGTGGGTGTGCAGTAAAGCCCACCTCCACCCTCATGCTTGTTCAGGGAAGGACTCCCTGGAACGGGTCCACCCCTAGAGTTGTGTGTACCCGGTGTTTACATTGGCGTCCAGTGAATATCGTTGGCGTCTAGTGAATTCCGTTGGCGTCTAGTGAATTCAGACTGTACTTACGCACTTCAGCTGATGACAAACGAATTGGAGCCTAGGATCTCTCACAAATAAGAATACGTGTGGGAACACAAGGCCTGGATGAACAGGTACATCATTCGAGGACAGAGGTCAATTCCAGCTAGGGACACAAGGCCTGCATGAACAGGCACAGCAACCAGGTTAAAACACTTGTGGGAACACAAGGCCTGGATGAACAGGCACAGCCACTGAGTTAAAACACCTGTGGGAACACAAGGCCTGGATGAACAGGCACCGCCACTGAGTTAAAACACCTGTGGGAACACAAGGCCCGGAAGAATGGGTACAGCAACTGAGTTAAAACACCTGTGGGAACACAAGGCCGGGATGAAGAGGCGCAGCAGTCGAGCACAGAGGTCGATCCCAGCTAGGGACACAAGGCCTGGATGAAGAGGCACATCATTCGAGGACAGAGTTCAATCACAGCTAGGGACACAAGCCGCGGAGGAAAAGACACTAACCAGGATCCTCCAAGCCCTCATTTTCTCCAAATTAGACTACTGCAACTCTACATTTCTTGGACTCCCTTCCTCATACACAAAACCACTCCAAATGGTTCAAAACGCAGCAGCCCGTCTACTAACAAACACTAGGAAAAGAGACCACATTTCCCCAGTCCTAAAAGACCTCCACTGGTTACCAATTCAGTTCAGAGTCATTTACAAATCCATCACCTTGATATACAAAATCTTTCACCAACACACCATAATCGACCTACAAATTCCTCTCCATTTATACAAATGCACAAGACCGACCAGGGAAGCCTACAGAGGATGCCTCCTTGTTCCACCCTCCAAAACCACTTATCACAGCACCTTTAGAGATTGAGCCCTTTCCACAGCAGGTCCACCGTTATGGAACTCCATCCCCCCAGATCTCAGAAATGAACCTTGCCTCCTAACCTTTCGGAAAAGACTCAAGACATGGCTTTTCAGGCAAGCCTTCCCGAACTGCACCTAACACACACCATCAATAAATTCTCAGCTCAGAAGCTGTATATATTGGACGCCATATTTGTAATGTACTCTTGTATATTTTTATATTCTACACATGTATATAATTAACCTCCTCTATCCCTCTTTATTTCTTACACTCCCAGTTCATAGCCCCAGTTAATTGTAACTGCATCTCTTCACCACGTGTATTTATGTTATAGGTTGTTTTCTTTGCACCCCTGTTTTCTGTAAAGCGACATCATGTGAACGATTTCATGAATGCCGGTATAAAAAAACCTTAAATAAATAAAATAAATAAGTAAGTACCGCAAGGGAAAGTTGAAAACAACTTTGAAGAGGGAGTTCAAGAGGGCGTGAAATTGTAAAGAGGTAAATGGGTGGGGTCCGTGCAGTCCGCCCGCAGGATTCAACCCGGCGGGTTCGGTCGGACCGGGGTTTCGGCGGATCCCCCACCCCCACCCCTTTCGCGGGGGGTGGGGGAGGGGCGGGGAACGCCTCCCGGACGGCCCCGGCCCCCGCAGGGCGCATTTCCTCTGCGGCGGTGCGCCGCGACCGGCTACGGTTCGGCTGGGAAGGCCCAGGGGGGGCAGGTGGCCCGCTGCTCCAGCGGCGCGTGTTATAGCCCCCCCTCCCGGCGTTTCCTCCTTCCCCTTTGGCAACTGTTAACTTGTCTTAACCTCATTCACTACATCTATGCAGACGATGTTCAGATTCTTATTCCCATAACAGAATCTATTAACAAACTTGGCTATTCTTACAAGCCTTCCCTGATCCTTCAAACTTTCACTAGATAAGTAAAGCTACTCAGCTTTCAATATGGAACTTCGCCCCTCCAATATTCTCCTCATTTAGCTACCCTACTTATGCACTTCAGAAAATGACAAAGGAATTGGAAGATCTCTCAGAAATAATAATACGTGTGGGAACACAAGGTCTGGATGAACAGGCAGGCACAGCAATGGACTTAAAACACCAGTAGGAACACTAGGCCTGGATGAAGAGGCACATCATTCTAGGACAGAGGTCAATCCCACCTATGGACACAAGCCGCGGAGGAAAAGAAACTAACCATGATTCCCTCCGTAACGGCGAGTGAAGAGGGAAGAGCCCAGCGCCGAATCCCCGCTCGTCCGGCGGGCGCGGGAAATGTGGCGTACGGAAGATCGCCTCTCTGGCGCCGCTCGGGGCCCCAAGTCCTTCTCATCAAGCCTCAGCCCGCGGACGGTGTTAGGCCGGTAGCGGCCCCCGGCGCTCCGGGACCGGGTTTTCTCGTAGTCTGTTTGTTTGGGAATGCAGGCCAAAGTGGGTGGTAAACTCCATCTAAGGTTAAATACCATTTCCGGCGCGTGTTATTGCCCCCCCCCCCCGGCAGCAGCTTCGCCGTTTCCCCCGCCGTTTCCTCCTTCCCCTTTGCCAACTGTTAAGTAGTCAACCTCATTCACTACATCTATGCAGACGATGTTCAGATTCTTATTCCCATAACAGAATCTATTAACAAAGCCATCGCACTTTGGAACAACAGCTTACAAGCCATCACTAATCTCCTCAACAGTCAAAGCATGAGATCTTATTAAGAAACTGACATTATCCTCAACAAATTCTTACTCCTAGCAAAACCTATACCAAGTAAGTACACAGGGGTCTGTATTTTCATACCCCATTGCTTGCTGTTTGAATACCGCTCTTGCCGTACCGACCCGCAGGGTCCACCTAGGGACACAAGCTGTGGAGGAAAAGAAACTAACCAGGATTCCCTCAGTAACGGCGAGTGAAGAGGGAAGAGCCCAGCGCCGAATCCCCGCCTGTCCGGCGGGCGCGGGAAATGTGGCATACGGAAGACCGGCTCCCCAGCGCCGCTCGGGGGCCCAAGTCCTTCTGATGGAGGATCAGCCGGCGGACGGTGTTAGGCCGGTAGTGGCCCCCCAATAAAACCACCAAAGACTGCTTCTATAAACTGCAAGTTTAAAAAAGGATAAGACCACTCTTCCACGCCAAACACTTCAGAACCATCCTCCAAGCCCTCATTTTCTACTACTGCAACTCTACATTACTTGGACTCCCTTCCTCATACACGAAACCACTCCAAATGGTTGAAAACGCAGCAGCCCGTCTACTAACAAACACTAGGAAAGGAGGCCACATTTCCCCAGTCCTAAAAGACCTCCACTGGTTACCAGTTCAGTTCAGAGTCATTTACAAATCCATCACCTTGATATAAAAAATCATTCACCAACACACCATTATCGACCTACAAATTCCTCTCCGTTTATTCAAATGCACAAGACCGACCAGGGAAGCCTACAGCGGATGCAATGCCGGTATAAATAAATAAAATAAATAAATAAAATCAATAAGTACGTAAGGGAAAGTTGAAAACAACTTTCAAGAGCGAGTTCAAAAGGGCGGGAAACCGTTAAGAGTTAAACGGGTGAGGTGCGTGCAGTCCACCTGGAGGATTGAACCCGGCGGCGGGTTCGGTGGGACCGGGGGTGGTTTCGGCGCATCCCCCACCCCTTTCGCGGGGGGGCGGGGAACGCCTCCCAGACGGCCCCGGCCCCGTCCAGGAATAAAAAAATAAAGTAAAGCAGTAAAATCAATAAGTACGTAAGGGAAAGTTGAAAACAACTTTCAAGAGCGAGTTCAAAAGGGCGGGAAACCGTTAAGAGGTAAACGGGTGGGGTGCGTGCAGTCCGCCTGGAGGATTCAACCCGGCGGGTTCGGTGGGACCGGGGGTGGTTTCGGCGCATCCCCCACCCCTTTCGCGGGGGGGCGGGGAACGCCTCCCGGATGGCCCCGGCCCCGTCCAGGAATAAATAAAATAAAGTAAAGCAGTAAAATCAATAAGTACGTAAGGGAAAGTTGAAAACAACTTTCAAGAGCGAGTTCAAAAGGGCGGGAAACCGTTAAGAGTTAAACGGGTGAGGTGCGTGCAGTCCACCTGGAGGATTGAACCCGGCGGGTTCGGTGGGACCGGGGGTGGTTTCGGCGCATCCCCCACCCCTTTCGCGGGGGGGCGGGGAACGCCTCCCGGACGGCCCCGGCCCCGTCCAGGAATAAAAAAAATAAAGTAAAGCAGTAAAATCAATAAGTACGTAAGGGAAAGTTGAAAACAACTTTCAAGAGCGAGTTCAAAAGGGCGGGAAACCGTTAAGAGGTAAACGGGTGGGGTGCGTGCAGTCCGCCTGGAGGATTCAACCCGGCGGGTTCGGTGGGACCGGGGGTGGTTTCGGCGCATCCCCCACCCCTTTCGCGGGGGGGCAGGGAACGCCTCCCGGACGGCCCCGGCCCCGTCCAGGAATAAAAAAAATAAAGTAAAGCAGTAAAATCAATAAGTACGTAGGGAAAGTTGAAAACAACTTCAAGAGCGAGTTCAAAAGGGCGGGAAACCGTTAAGAGGTAAACGGGTGGGGTGCGTGCAGTCCGCCTGGAGGATTCAACCCGGCGGGTTCGGTGGGACCGGGGGTGGTTTCGGCGCATCCCCCACCCCTTTCGCGGGGGGGCGGGGAACGCCTCCCGGACGGCCCCGGCCCCGTCCAGGAATAAATAAAATAAAGTAAAGCAGTAAAATCAATAAGTACGTAAGGGAAAGTTGAAAACAACTTTCAAGAGCGAGTTCAAAAGGGCGGGAAACCGTTAAGAGTTAAACGGGTGAGGTGCGTGCAGTCCACCTGGAGGATTGAACCCGGCGGGTTCGGTGGGACCGGGGGTGGTTTCGGCGCATCCCCCACCCCTTTCGCGGGGGGGGCGGGGAACGCCTCCCGGACGGCCCCGGCCCCGTCCAGGAATAAAAAAAATAAAGTAAAGCAGTAAAATCAATAAGTACGTAAGGGAAAGTTGAAAACAACTTTCAAGAGCGAGTTCAAAAGGGCGGGAAACCGTTAAGAGGTAAACGGGTGGGGTGCGTGCAGTCCGCCTGGAGGATTCAACCCGGCGGGTTCGGTGGGACCGGGGGTGGTTTCGGCGCATCCCCCACCCCTTTCGCGGGGGGGCGGGGAACGCCTCCCGGACGGCCCCGGCCCCGTCCAGGAATAAAAAAAATAAAGTAAAGCAGTAAAATCAATAAGTACGTAAGGGAAAGTTGAAAACAACTTTCAAGAGCGAGTTCAAAAGGGCGGGAAACCGTTAAGAGGTAAACGGGTGGGGTGCGTGCAGTCCGCCTGGAGGATTCAACCCGGCGGGTTCGGTGGGACCGGGGGTGGTTTCGGCGCATCCCCCACCCCTTTCGCGGGGGGGCGGGGAACGCCTCCCGGACGGCCCCGGCCCCGTCCAGGAATAAATAAAATAAAGTAAAGCAGTAAAATCAATAAGTACGTAAGGGAAAGTTGAAAACAACTTTCAAGAGCGAGTTCAAAAGGGCGGGAAACCGTTAAGAGTTAAACGGGTGAGGTGCGTGCAGTCCACCTGAGGATTGAACCCGGCGGGTTCGGTGGGACCGGGGGTGGTTTCGGCGCATCCCCCACCCCTTTCGCGGGGGGGCGGGGAACGCCTCCCGGACGGCCCCGGCCCCGTCCAGGAATAAAAAAAATAAAGTAAAGCAGTAAAATCAATAAGTACGTAAGGGAAAGTTGAAAACAACTTTCAAGAGCGAGTTCAAAAGGGCGGGAAACCGTTAAGAGGTAAACGGGTGGGGTGCGTGCAGTCCGCCTGGAGGATTCAACCCGGCGGCGGGTTCGGTGGGACCAGGGGGGCTTTCGGCGCATCCCCCACCCCTTTCGCGGGAGGGGCGGGGAACGCCTTCCGCACGGCCGCAGGGCGCATTTCCTCCGCGGCGGAGCGCCGCAACCGGCTCCGTGTCGGCTGGGAAGGCCCAGGGGGGGCAGGTGGCCCGCCGCTCCGGCGGCGCGTGTTATAGCCCCCCCTGGCAGCAGCTTTGCCGTTACCCCCGCCGTTTCCTCCTTCCCCTTTGCCAACTGTTAAGTAGTCTTAACCTCATTCACTACATCTATGCAGACGATGTTCAGATTCTTATTCCCATAACAGAATCTATTAAGAAAGCCATCGCACTTTGGAACAACAGCTTACAAGCCGAAGCCACCACTAATCTCCTCAACAGTCTAAACCTGGTCCTCAATGCCTCTAAAACTAAACTCCTCTTCATTTCCTACAAGCAAGAAAACCTCCCATCTCAGATCCATCACAAACACCTTCTCACCCACAACCATGTGAGAGACCTGGGAGTAATTATAGACAACCGTCTTGACCTAAAGAATATGATCCAAACCACAACTGTAAGATATAATATTATATCTTAATGGGCCTCGACAAAGGAAACTCTTTCCTATTGATCTTGTTAGACCTTTCCGCAGCGTTCGACACGGTCAACCACGCCATCCTCCTAAACCAGCTTTCGTCCATAGGAATCAGCGGCACCGTCCGATCCTGGTTCAAAACGTTTCTCGATAACAGAGGTTACAAAGTTAAACTCCAAAACAAGGAATCCTCAGATTTGACTCTGTCATAGGAGTCCCTCAAGGTTCTTGATTATCTCCGACCCTATTTAATATCTATCTTCTTCCTCTCTGCCAACTTCTTACCGACCTCAATCTAAAGTACTTCCTTTACGCAGATGATATTGAAATCATCATCCATATCAAAGACACATACTCTAAAACTCTTGACTACTGGGAAACATGCCACCAGAAAATCAAACAAGTAGTAAACAACCTACACCTCATCTTAAACTCATCCAAGACAGAAATCCTACTCATCTCTCCTGAAAACAATATCTCCAACACTACTCTTCCCACCAACCTACCTACCACACAAGTTACAGACTTAGGAGTGATAATAGACAACCGGCTAAACTTCAAGGCACATATCAACAAAACAACCAAAGACTGCTTCTATAAACTCCAGGTTCGGAAGAGGATAAGACCTCTTTTCCATGCTCAAGACTTCAGAACGATCATCCAAGCAGTCATTTTTGCGAAATTAGACTACTGCAGTTCCCTATTGCTAGGTCTGCCCTCATCCTATTCCAAACCACTACAGATGGTTCAAAATTCAGCAGCCCGATTACTAACAGGCGCAAGAAAGAGAGACCACATATCTCCCATTCTGAAAGAGTTACATTGGCTACCCGTCCACTTCCGTATCATCTATAAAGCCATATGTGTCATCTTCAAAACTATT